>NC_090266.1:1068445680-1068753087 GCF_040414725.1 Anabrus simplex | reverse complement strand
GGACAGAGGCCAGGGGCCCTCCCACATCATCACCTTTAAGATCATCGAACATTTTCAGCCATTGATAGATGCTGAAAGGAAACTGGGCGGCTGTATATTCGGGCATGAGAAAGTGCTCGAGAAAGAAGTACCCGAACACTCTACGATGAGAAATGCATTTTGACCCGTTTCGAAGACAGTCAAGGTACCAACACCAGAAGAATATGACCAAAGCTTCAAGTGCCCCTATGACTGTCTAGAAGTGTCTAGAGAGAAGAAATCTGCCAATGACTCCTCGACCGACGAACGGATCTTTAGTTTCCTTGCCGTGCGGTTAGGAGCGCGCAGCTGTGAGCTCGCATCCGGGAGATAGTGGGTTCGAATCACACTGTCGGCAGCCCTGAAGTTGGTTTTCCGTGGTTTCCCATTTTCACACCAGACAAATGCTGGGGCTGTACCTTAATTAAGGCCAAGGCCGCTTCCTTCCCATTCTTAGGCCTTTCCTGTACCATCGTCGCCATAAGACCTATCTGTGTTGGTGCGACGTAAAGCAAATAGCAAAGAAATGTTAGTTTCATTCATCTGCACTTTTCATAGACGAAGCAGCATTTAACCGGGATGGAATAGTGAAGTTCCACTATAACCATCTGAGGACGGAGGTAAACCCTCACGGTGTAGTGCAGCGTGACACCAGCCTCAACTCAACATGAACATGTAGACGGGCGTGGTGGGTGACTGCTTGTTAGATCCATATGTTCTTCCATACAAGCTTAACGGAATGAATTACAAGAAAATTCCTATAGAACATTTATCTATTTTGTTAGAAGACCTTATGATGAAGGTTAGGTCGCACATATGATTCATGCACGATGGTGCTCCAGCATAGTAGAAACCTGGTATGTTGGCAGTCTTGAATAGCACTTTCGGCAATATTTGGAATGGGAAAGGAGGAACCATTCCGTGCCCTCTTTGTTAATCTGAGCTAAACCTAATCCATTACTATCTCCGGGGACATCTGTAGTCAGAGGTTTACTCCAGTTTTGTAGAGAATATTTACAAGACCTTCAGCTGCGCATTTTGAATGCTCCTCAGACAATTCACCATAGGCCTGCAGTTTTTGAGCGGTTTAGACAATCAGTGATAGAACGTCTTGTCCTATATTGAAGTCTATTAATTCCAATACTTCCTGTAAATATTTCTCCACGTTCGGCATAACCAGAGAGTAGGCTACGCGGTTCGAATGACGTAGCTGTAAGCTCACATTCGGGAGGTAGCGAGTTCTAACTCCATTGTAGTAGAAGGTAGTTTGCCGTGGTTTCCCAAGTTTCACACCACGCAGATGCAGGGACTTGCCTTAAATAAAGCCCGTTCATTCGTAGAACACATTTCTGCAATTTTGAAACATGCTCTAAGAGAGTGGATGTGTTCACGTGTGGCATTTTTATCTCGACAGTGAGACATCCCTTCGCACTGGCAAAAAAGAAATTACGTCGTATATCACCTAGTTGCTCGTCGAGTTGTCATTAGTCCACTGGTTACACTGAAATGTTTTCGGCTACTTCTGTGGAAATATATTGTAGCAATGTTTTATTTCTTCTATTTGGTTTACGTCACATCGACGCACCTTATAGCGTCGATGGTATGGAAACCGGGGTCTCCCTTACCCATAGTGATATTGCACCACGTATCTGACGTTCCTCCCCACTTCATGAGAGCAGATCAGTATCACTCACACATAGTTCATTTCTGGTGCTGTGAAGTGCAAGGCAAAATTACAATGTCAAAAGTAAAACCAAAACAAGTTATAGTTTGCAGCAATATGTCGCAGAATTTAAGGATAATATTAGTTCAGATTGATGCGTCCTGTTCTGCCATACATTTGGGAAAACAGTAGGGACTGAATAGCCATCTCAAGTTACACAACACGTAGAGGGAAAGGAACATATCGCTGTAGTTAAGAGCAGGATGAAGAAACAATATCTAATTAGTGATGCAGTTCCAGGTTCTTCTGCAGAACTTGCTACATGTTCAGTTTGTTGTGAAGATTTATGTAGAGCATTTGTATCAGCCGACATACTCCTTTGTAAGGTAAGAAAAGTCTATTACTAAATAAGTTTTTCTCCAAATTGTAAAATCTTGACACTCCTGAAGAATTAACATTGAGGGAAAAATATCTTCCAAAGTGTTGCCAACAAGCTCTACATTGAATTCGTTCTGTTTTTAAAATTGAAAAATATGTTTTATCTTAGCCGAAACTTCAGGCTCTACTGGGAGGAAAGTTGGGAATATCACAGTTGGGGTATTAAAAACCATGAAGTGGTTTCGAAGAAATGTTGTCTGCTAACAAGCCAATAAATGGCTACTGTGAACCATGTGGCGGTTGCAAAATTATTTAACCCAGATAAACCTGAAAGTTGTCTTTAAATGATTCACATTTTTTTCAAAACTGTATTCAATGGAGTCAATGAAATACGTTCTAACAGGCGTTCGGTCATTCAAATATGACTTTGTGTAAAGAAGGGTCCTACATATGGGATAGAAGGCCTGACGGGAGAATATTTGAACAGATTATGTGGAATTCCAGGATGTCTCCAATATCCATTGTTTCCCATATTAACAATAGGATATTCATCAATACAACATTAAATTACATATTACTGGCAAACTGTTAGAGAATCGTGTCACAAAAATCACATAATCACGTAAAAAAGCAATGTCACAGAGCATTTCACCTATGCCTTTGAGTGATATGCCACAAAACGCTTGACATACTAACCAGTGTCGCATTTTATGCCCCATGTTGTGGATTGTTGATCCTCTCAATACTTTGTTTGTGTGGAAGCCATGCATTCCGCCGTACCATGTCAATGCAGATCATAATCAATTGGGAAGTACCAATTCTTGCAACGGATGGCTACTCAATGCGGAGACGTATTTTTCTCTCAGTAATCGGTTTCCCCTATATGCCTATTGTAAACGGAACTACTTTTAGACTCGGAAATTTGAATTATTCTCACCTCCTTCCTAGATGAACTAGAAACACTCGGCAATGGGTTCACAGGCACAATATTTGATGCTTTATTAATGATATTATAATTCCACTAACAAATAATCACTTGCCCCCCCCCCCGGCAGTTTTGAAATAAATATGCCCTCCTTCCTTCTTTTCATATCAGCATTATCCACTAAGGTGTAATGGAACGTCCTGTTGCCTCAAATTTTAACTGTAGCCTTGAATTTTATGCTGCTCTTAGTTTTAGTATCAAAAGAAAGTGTTGTAAACAAGGTTGGGTTTACAAAAACACAACTTCTTTATTTACTTCACATGTAAAATTACAATATTTATACTAACAAAACTGAAAGTTATCTCGAAGCAAAATGAACTATGAATTTGGAAAAAGAGTCTGTCTTTGTACACTATATACACGTTGGAGTATTCACGTTCACTACTATTTCGGAAAGATAGTCCTTGTGACATGAAAAGTTCTTGATAGTCGAAAACTATCAGAAGCACTGACGTAAATATCTCAGAGAGTCCTTCCTTGTTGAAGTGTCTGAGTTCGTTAACGTAAGTTCAATGATTGAAGAGTTCCTACTTAGCAAAACTAAGTTGATAATGGGAGCTTGCATTAGCTAGGGAATGATAGTGGCATATAATGGTAAGACTGGGCATGGACAGCGGAATAGGCAAGAGGAACGGTGACCCGAGGTGAGACCTCTTACTGCCAGAAATTCAGTCCACCTGGCCGAAGCACATTTTCAAGAGGAGTAGCCTCCGTGCTCGACGTAGGGTGTATTCTGGAGCTGGACACCGGGGTCAGTGGGCGTCTGGACAGACTAGGAGCTCCTTTTTATAGCACACACGACGTTCCAGGCACGCGCACTGAGAGCTGCGCGTCGAGGCTCGAAGAATAACACACTGGCACGCGTGTAGCTGGCTGGCGGATCGAGAAGGGAGCGACGGACATACAACAGAAAGTATGTCAAGTTAATGATAGGTGGCATATGTATTCAGAAACATCACAATGTAATACTACACTACTACCTAAGGCATATTCTTTTGTCTCCATCCTAATGTCTAGGACAGCATTATCTGGAGATGAAATGAAAACATCGAGACTAGAGAAAAAATAATCTTCTTGGTATCTTTCTGTTATTCCAAGATTTCGTTCTGGTTTAGTGACTTGCCGTGTTTTATATGATCTCTCCTAAATACGGCAATAAAAACATGATTTGGTGTCACAGTTAGCTTGACTGATGTGAGTATGACCTTATTTGTATTATCCTAACGCCCTATATAAATAGAGTGGCTATGTTTGATTGGATACGAAAGCTATGTAATTAGAAATTACTACATTCTGACATAATTGGATGTTACACTGATATGCTACAAATACAATAACGTGATTGTACACTTGTATCAGAGTAAATAATATTTATAAACGATTTTCCACCGTTAAACAGATTTTACCGTCTCTCACTCAGCTAGCAATGTTCTCAGATACGATTATATTGGTGCCTACGACACGGGAACTCTCTCGATTACAAGAAAGACCTTCCCAAATATACTAGCATAACTGATACAAGCCATAGAGTAGTTGAACAAGTTCAAAACTCCAAAACGTATGAAGTCAGCGGGTGGTCTTGTTAATTATCCTAAAATGATTGATGTTACATGCATTGCGCATGGTTTACATAGACTATGTGAATAAATTAGAGTATTATATCCTAATGTGGATAAATTGATTTCTAATAGGAAAAGTCACCGATAGCATTCACATATTCAAGACTAAAAATTCCACTGTACCACTGCCGCCTACTGCAGTAAGAACACGGCGGGGAACATGGTTCGCTGCAGTCCAGTATTATGCAGAAAAGTACGATGGTTTTGCCTTCAGGGACCGGGCGAGTTGGCCGAGTGGTTAGGGGCGCCAAGCTGTGAGCTCGTATCTGGGAGATAGTGGATTCGAACCCCACTGTCGGCAGCCCTGAAGATGATTTTCCGTGGTTTCCCCATCTTTACACTAAGCAAAAGCTGGGACTGTACATTAATTAAGACCACGGCCGCTTCCTTCCTACTCCTAAGCCTTTCCTATCCCATCGTCGCCATAAGACCTCTCTGTGCTGATGTGAAGTAAAGCGATTTTTAAAAAATCCTTGAGGAAATGTTAAGTGACTCAGTGTTAAATATAACTTGGCATATATATCTGCTAACTTGTGTTTCCTTAACAGTAAAATTAACAAACTTGAAACGATGTGGATCCTTCTATCAGAGACGGTTCAATATGTTCATGACGTAGAAGGAAACTTAACAGTCTTAGTAGATCTACAGCACAAATGTCAAAAATTAAATTCAGACGTATGTTTGAAAATAATGATGGGTTTCAAGCTATGTGTAAAATTTCAAGTGTGTTAGATGGCAATTAAGAAGAGGATGCTGATGTGAGTGTGAGTGACATATCCTGCTATAAAAGTTATCTTAGACCGGCAAAGCAAATGTATTATAATTATCTTTATTATTATTATTATTATTATATAAGTCCGCCTCTGTGGTGTAGTTGTTAGCGTGATTAGCTGCCACCCCCGGAGGCCCGGGTTCGATTCCCGGCTCTGCCACGAAATTTGAAAAGTGGTATGAGGGCTGGAACGGCGTCCACTCAGCCTCGGGAGGTCAACTGAGTAAAGGTGGGTTCAATTCCCACCTCAGCCATCCTGGAAGTGGATTTCCGTGGTTTCCCACTTCTCCTCCAGGCGAATGCCGGGATGGTACCTAACATAAGGCCACGGCCGCTTCCTTCCCTCTTCCTTGCCTATCCCTTCCAATCTTCCCATCCCTCCACAAGGCCCCTGTTCAGCATAGCAGGTGAGGCCGCTTGGGCGAGGTACTGGTCATTCTCCCCAGTTGTATCCCCGACCAAGAGTCTGAAGCTCCAGGACACTGCCCTTGAGGCGGTAGAGGTGGGATCCCTCGCTGTGTCCGAGGGAAAAGCCGACCCTGGAGGGTACACAGATGATGATGATGATGATGATGATGATGATAATGATAATGATGATTATTATTATTATTATTAATATTATTATTATTATTATTATTATTATTATTATTATTATTATTATTATTATTATATGACAGCGTTTCGCGATAATCGTCAGCCATTTGTAGTAGACAACTTCAGAATAAATCATCATTTTTAGTGTAATTTTTCAGCAATCAGCGTTTCTTGGCATAAATTACATTTCTGAGTACTGCATATAGTTTATATTGACATAAATTAACTGAAATATAATTAAATATTTTTACTTCTTTCACATATTTAAAGAATTTTTGAAGCATAAGAAAATAAATATTTTCCTGTTCGTTAGCACCTTGGGAACCGAGCACTAATTATTATCACAATATTATATTCACAAGGGAATATACTCTTAAAATTTGTGATCTTAATAATGATAACGTTATTGGCTCTACGTTTCAGTAAGTAATTTTTTGGCTTTTGGAGATGCCAGGGAGCCGGAATTTTGTCCCGCAGGTATTCGTTTACATGCCAGTAAATCTAGCGATACAAGGCTGACGTATTTGAGCACCTTCAAATACCACCGGACTGAGCCAGGAACGAACTTACCAATTGGAGGTCAGAAGGCCAGCCTCAATCAACTGAGCCTCTCAGCCCGGCGAAGAAAATGTATTATTGTTACTATCATGATTATTATTGTCATATTCCTCCGGTCAAGTTGGCCGGTGGGTTCTGTGGTTCAAATCCCGGTCACTCCATGTGAGATTTGTGCTGGAAAAAGCGGAGGCGGACAGGTTTTTCTCCGCGTACTCCGGTTTTACCTCTGATATTCCATCCAGCAACACTCTCCAGCATCATTTCATTTCATCACTCTTCCATTAATCATTGTCCCAGAGGAGTGCGACAAGCTTCGGCAGCTGGCAAAATTCCTATCCTCGCCGCTAGATGGGGCTTCATTCATTCCATTCCTGAGCCGGTGGAATGACTGGAAACAGGCAGTGGATTTTCATTTTCATAAACGATTTTGAAGATATGTAGGCATAGTTGAAATATGAAATTTGAACCATATGAAAGTCACATTAAGAGCACTCGCATCAGCAAATTAGAAAAATATACGCCTGACCTTTTGTATTAACACTGAACGAAATGTAGAGGTTAATCCATTATAATTCCCGTGCTATGAGAATTTTAGATGTGGCGCTATTTATAAGCCAAAGTACACCTGTTCAGTTATTTTAGATATGTTTTGGTATAATTCCGTTAGATTATGAGAGAATTAAATACTGAATATTCAAATGCATGAAATGTTCAATTAGCAGCGTTAAGGCATTTACCAACATGTAATTGCATCATAAACCCATTGTATTTTCAATAAAATATACATTCAGTGATACATTTATATGCACTTAATCTTAAGAGTACGTTAATCTTAACAATGAGTACTCTATATCTCTATTTTCAAACTTTAAAATCCTCGGGACTTCGAACACTTCCAATACATACCCTTCACCTCCTTCTGGATTAGTTGACAAAATGAACAAGTACAATATTATTAATTTTTCAATACACTCATCAAAAGCAATAAAATCAGTTACATGTGCACTTCTTCATTATAGGCAGTTATGTCTTTCAGCGGTCAGCCTGCATGACTCTGTTAATTAACTAACCGTCTTTACCATCATCTACTTACAACTACGTCTGTGACCTCATTTATTTCCACTCTGCTTATCTTTAATTATTCTAACCAGAGTCTAACCATCGTTGCCTAGATCTCCTTTTATCTCTTACCCTTCAGAACCAAGGTAGCCCAACCTACGCCATTCACTTGATATGTCCCGCAACCAAAGCTTGTTTATGCCAACAGCATCATTCATGGAGTAAGCCAAATGCAGTAAACTTATACTAAACCCAAATCCCATGGCACTACAGACCTGGAAAGGCCTTGGCCTACCAAGCGACCGCTACTCAGCCCGAAGGCCTCCAGATTACGAGGTGTCGTGTGGTTAACACGACGAATCCTCTCAGCAATTACACTGACTGACAGTGACAATGCAACACCAAGGAGGAGTGGTTCGAAAGGGATGAAAGTTGGGGAAAAAACAGAGACGGCAGGATGAATAATTGATGTTTATTTCAAACCGATATGCAGGTTACACAATGCGCACGGCATCGACTCAGTAGGATGTAGGACCACCGCGAGCGGCGATGCACGCAGAAACACGTCGAGGTACAGAGTCAATAAGAGTGCGGATGGTGTCCTGAGGGATGGTTCTCCATTCTCTGTCAACCATTTGCCACAGTTGGTCGTCCGTACGAGGCTGGGGCAGAGTTTGCAAACGGCGTCCAATGAGATCCCACACGTGTTCGATTGGTGAGAGATCCGGAGAGTACGCTGGCCACGGAAGCATCTGTACACCTCGTAGAGCCTGTTGGGAGATGCGAGCAGTGTGTGGGCGGGCATTATCCTGCTGAAACAGAGCATTGGGCAGCCCCTGAAGGTACGGGAGTGCCACCGGCCGCAGCACATGCTGCACGTAGCGGTGGGCATTTAACGTGCCTTGAATACGCACTAGAGGTGACGTGGAATCATACGCAATAGCGCCCCAAACAATGATGCCGCGTTGTCTAGCGGTAGGGCGCTCCACAGTTACTGCCGGATTTGACCTTTCTCCACGCCGACGCCACACTCGTCTGCGGTGACTATCACTGACAGAACAGAAGCGTGACTCATCGGAGAACACGACGTTCCGCCATTCCCTCATCCAAGTCGCTCTAGCCCGGCACCATGCCAGGCGTGCACGTCTATGCTGTGGAGTCAATGGTAGTCTTCTGAGCGGACGCCGGGAGTGCAGGCCTCCTTCAACCAATCGACGGGAAATTGTTCTGGTCCTGGTCGATATTGGAACAGCCAGGGTGTCTTGCACATGCTGAAGAATGGCGGTTGACGTGGCGTGCGGGGCTGCCACCGCTTGGCGGCGGATGCACCGATCCTCGCGTGCTGACGTCACTCGGGCTGCGCCTGGACCCCTCGCACGTGCCACATGTCCCTGCGCCAACCATCTTCGCCACAGGCGCTGCACCGTGGACACATCCCTATGGGTATCGGCTGCGATTTGACGAAGCGACCAACCTGCCCTTCTCAGCCCGATCACCATACCCCTCGTAAAGTCGTCTGTCTGCTGGAAATGCCTCCGTTGACGGCGGCCTGGCATTCTTAGCTATACACGTGTCCTGTGGCACACGACAACACGTTCTACAATGACTGTCGGCTGAGAAATCACGGTACGAAGTGGGCCATTCGCCAACGCCGTGTCCCATTTATCGTTCGCTACGTGCGCAGCACAGCGGCGCATTTCACATCATGAGCATACCTCAGTGACGTCAGTCTACCCCGCAATTGGCATAAAGTTCTGACCACTCCTTCTTGGTGTTGCATTTGCTCTGTCAGTCAGTGTATTCTTGGATTTCTAGATCGGGGCCGCTATCTCACCGTCAGATAGCTCCTCAATTCTAATCACGTAGGCTGAGTGGACCAAGAACCAGCCCTCAGGTTTAGGTAAAAATCTCTGACTTGGCCGGGAATCGAACCCGGGCCCTCCGGGTAAGAGGCAGACACGCTACCCCTACACCACGGGGCCGGCAATAAACTTACAGATATCATGAATTAAAAATTAACTTAGCAAACAATGTATTAGTTACTGTTTTACTTATATATTATAAATTAATATTTTAGAATGTGTCATGAAACATAGTACGTTTCGAAGTAGTTTTCTTCAATTTCATGTCTCATGTCTTCGACAGCATTGAAATATACTCTGAAATCGTCAGCGTAAGATATTACGTTATATTACAATATAATAAACTAGAGCAGAAGTTTCCCATCGCCCTTTTTTGGATCACCTGGGGAGGGAGTAATCATTTACTCTAATATGAAGTGTGTTTTCATACGTCCATTCTCTGTATCTATAACTACATTAAACATTACAATTAAACTTATTAACAATTTAAATCCAGTTTCTAAATTGTAGCTTTTTTAAGTTCATTTATTGATTTTGTTCTAGACATTAACAGAGGTATATACAGATCTCGATAGCTGCAGTCGCTTAAGTGCGGCTAGTATCCAGTATTCGGGAGATAGTTGGTTCGAACCCCACTGTCGGCAGCCCTGAAGATGGTTTTCCGTGGTTTCCCATTTTCACACCAGGAAAAATGCTGGGGATGTACCTTAATCAAGGCCACGGACGTTTCCTTCCCATTCCTAGGTCTTTCCTGTCCCATCGTCGGCATAAGACCTACCTGTGTCGGTGCGACGTAAAGCAAATAGCAAAAAAAAAAAAAAAAAAAAAAAAAAGATATGGTCTGGGACGAACATGTATCTTACCCTCCCTAAGTTGTATTAGTGCTTACTTTTGTGTTATCAGTCTTTCTAGAGTTGACCTACAATTACAGCATACATTTTGAATAAACTGAACGAATGAAAGAATGAATGAGTGAATTTATGAATTGGTGAGTAATGATTTCATGACTGAATCGTGTTTGTGCATGAATGAACGAATACACACTCTCCTCACCAAGTCACGGATATCCACCAACAGGGGAGAGAGCATTCACGATTGAATGGATGAATGAATGAATTATTACGTTATATTAACTTAAGACTCAATATTTTACCCTGTTTTTCTCACAGGTTTGCTGCAGTGAGGAAGTGGGATTTGAAAGGCCTATGAAATAGGTTGCTGAGTTATCGCGAAAGGAGTGCAACTATAACTGTCTCATGCCGTAATATACTTCTTCCCCTGGGGACGGGATGGCCAAGGTAGCCGCGGGCTGAATTTCGGTTAATGGATGTGAGAATTTTGCAATGAATTTTCATACTCCTGTGATTCGCATCCCACGCTAAAAGTGGACGTCCCGTGGCTATTTTCCAAGTCCATATTTGCAACTTATTTCAAGTCATTTAAAAGAGGACTAAATAAACAAGTGGTAGAGTATCTGCCATTTTGAGTGACAGCCCTAAATGCAGATCAATGGTAAAGTGCTATAGCCAAATGAATAGAGAGTAACTATTGTTGCCCCAGTGTACAAGTGAAAGGGTGATAAAATGAAAAGCGGACAATTAAGGACCATTAACTTGTTATGAATCGCATGTGACCTCTGAGAAGGTATTCTTCTTGATTTTATTTGATACATTTGCGAAATTACTAACTGGTTTGATAGAAGCCACTTCAAGTTTAGGAACGGTTACTCCAGTGAGGCTCAACTTGTAGGATTGCAGGAGGACATAGCAGATATTTTAGATTCAAAAGGTCAAAAGGACTGTATCGCTACTGGACTAGATAAAATAGTGATTGGAGGTGAAGCCTTACCTGATCCTGTAATGATTAAGAGAAGGGTTCCCGAGGCAGTGTTACTGTACCTTTATGTTTTCTTTTATATATGATATGAATAAATAACCGGAAACACGGCAAGAATTTTTGCGGACGATGTTATACTGAATAGAATAGTAAATAAGTTACAGGGTTTCAACTGACTGCAAAAAGACCTCGACAATGTTGTGCTATATGCAGGAGACAGTGATAAGTTGGTAAAAGGGGTGGAAAGTCAGGTTTCACGTTTCACCAAGTGGAAAAGTCCTCTCGGTTTTAATTACTATGTTGACGGGGTGAAAGTGAATGTGTCCATCTCCTTGGCTGAATGGTCAGCGTACCGGGCGAGTTGGCCGTGCGCGTAGAGGCGCGCGGCTGTGAGCTTGCATCCGGGAGTTAGTACGTTCGAATCCCACTATCGGCAGCCCTGAAAATGGTTTTCCGTGGTTTCCTATTTTCACACCAGGCAAATGCTGGGGCTGTACCTTAATTAAGGCCACGGTCGCTTCCTTCCAACTCCTAGGCCTTTCCTATCCCATCGTCGCCATAAGACATATCTGTGTCGGTGCGACGTAAAGCCCCTAGCAAAAAAAAAATGGTCAGCGTAGTGGTCTGCGGTTCAGATGGCCCCGGGTTCTATTCCCAGCTCGCTCATAGTTAATACGTCTAGCTCAGGGCTTCGCTGTATGTGTTCGTCTTAATACACATACCACGCTACAAACCACCATAGAAGCATGCAATTGTAAATACATCCCTCTACATAGAGTTGGCTTCAGGAAAGACATCCGGTCGTAAAACTGATGATGATGATGATGATGCTTGTTTTTTTAAGGGGCCTAACATCGAAGGTCATCGGCCCCTCGTAAAACTGGGTTAAATCCATACGAAATGCCGACAACCGGTAAATGGGAAGAGGCCATGAAGCAGAAGAAGATATGTTTAAAGTATTTCTTATTCATCACTTGTAAGTACTTCGGAGCTGACACAAGAAAATAATATCTTCATTGAGGTAATCACATAAATAATGTTGTAAATAAAGTTTAGAGTTCTCTTCGCGTGGTAATGAGATATTTAGGAATTGCAGTGAGGATATAAACGAGAGGGAGAGGGCGTAGAAGTCACTGGTAAGGCCCCAATTGCATGAGACCATCACCAGGATTACTTGATACGAAAACTCGGAAGGCCCCAAAGGAAAGCAGAATGCTTTTCTACAAAAGAGTGGTCTTACGAAATTGTTGCAAATTTTAGGCTAGGAAGACTTGGAATAGAGGTGAACTGTTCGACTAAGCGGTATGTTTTCAGTTGACAATAATTGAGAGATGGCGTGGAATGGCAGCACTAGGCCAAAATCCTTTAATGGAATTCTTGAAAGTAGGAGAGATCATAACATGAAGATAAGGATTTTAAGACGAAAAATTGGGGCAAATATCCGTTTATAGGAAGAGGAATGAAGCACTAGAATTCTTTCCCCAGGTAGGTGAACAATATATTTCCAATTTCTTTGAAATCATTAAAGAAATACCTAGGTAAACGAATGATAGGGAATCTTTCACTTGGCCGATACCCCTAAATGCAGATTAGTAGTGACTGCTTGATTGATGATTGATTTTGATCGGCATCAGAATGCACTTTGTGCATTATTTTCAGTAGAATTATTATTGCAGAATCCCCAGTTTCCTTCCTTCAGATTTTCCTCACACGAAAGTTAAATTCTTAAGACGTAAGTATCGTGTTTATGACTTCTTCGTTCCTACTCGGGAGTGACAGTCCTCATTGCTTGATCGTTCTATTGAATGTATGGTCTCAATGATAAGGAGTGTGGACATCTGGTCTTGGAGAAATACATTAATCTTGCAGTGATAATACACAGAAAATATATTAAACTCTTTAATGAGAGAGAAATGGAAAAGCTTGTCACAAGAAATGGAATGATAATTTTTCGTACTTCAAACTTTAATAAATAAATAAAGTAAATGTATGTATGTATGTATGTATGTATGTATGTATGTATGTATGTATGTATGTATGTATGTGTGTGTGTGTGTGTGTGTGTGTGTGTGTGTGTGTGTGTAGGTAGGTAGGTAGGTAGGTATGAATTAAGGCTATGTATGTGTTTATGTTTACGAAGCTCAATAACTTATCAGAGAACTTTTCACCCGAGAGAGCTAACCTGCTTCGGTATGACAAGAGATTGTGTGCTCACGTTCAATAGCTCCGCACAAAACATGAAAAACAGTCACGTTCAATGGTGCGGCTTACATGAAATTCATAACTTTAATAACTCTGGCCATTGTCCCTTTTGCGTCTGGTAGTCCGTTTTTCCTTGCTAAAGGTTCCCCATGAATAAAATAATTACTTCACTTAACTTTAGAGGCTACATCTCTGGCCTGTGTGAATAGACCACTTTTAACACCCTTCAGAGCATGATTTCCGTTAATGGCCAATTGTACATATATTGTTTATTTTAACATCATTTTAGTGGTAAAAGCCATTTACCATTCATATTCAGAGACAGTTCCAGATGTACTATGCACATGCTATTTCAGTAATAACCCTCATGAACTTCCCCGTTCTACTCGCAATGAGTTAAACCAAATGAATCATCTAAGCACCACAAATGCATAGGTTGTCAGAGAGATTTTGCACACAAAGAAGTACACGACGTTATTGATGACATCCAAAATCTAGGCAGCATTCCACAACATGTCTCAAAATTGGTATTTAATAAATTTCATAAATGTGTGATTTCCTTATTATCATCTCTTAACCACCTGACTGTAAGGTTTTTATACAATATACCAGGGCCTCTCAAACGCCCAAAATCTCACGCGTGTAGAGCGAGGCGCAAGAGCTCCGTGCACTGTGCATCGGTGCCGCTCGGCATGGCTCGGATCAACGCTTCGTCTCTGGGCTACTCGGCTATGCTCGGCTCTACTCGGCTATACTCGGCTCAACTCAGCCCGGATTTGGAGCGCTACGGCGCAAGTGGGGGAGAGGGAGACAGGCGGAGCGAGCGAGAGAGGCGTTAGGAAAGAGAGAGTTAGCGCTATTGCTCCAAATCGAGGAGTGGGGGGTCTGCACTCTGGTCAACCAAGCCATGTCTTCTTTTGCACCGTGCACAGTGCATGCACCACGCGCATGCACCCTGAGAGGCCCTGCAATATACTGTGTATTTAACGTCTCTTCAATTTAAATCCGTACCTTTGTGGTAATGTGGCCTGTGTAAATGAAGTGGCATGTATCTAGACATAGAAGAATTGAGCAGATGCGGATAATATCCTGGTCCGGTAGGGAATAGAAACCTGGACCCTCTGAAACGAAGATCCCTTCCCTGTACGTTTAGTCAAGGAGCTAGAGTAATAATAATAATGTTATTTGTTTTACGTCCCACTAACTACTTTTTTAAGGTCTTCGGAGCCGCCGAGGTGCCGGAATTTAGTCCTGCAGGAGTTCTTTTTACGTGCCAGTAAATCTACCGACACGGGGCTGTCGTATTTGAGCACCTTCAAATACCGCCGGACTGAGCCAGGATCGAACCTGCCAAGTTGGGGTTAGAAGGTCAGCGCCTTAACCGTCTGAGCCACTCAGCCCGGCAGGAGCTAGAGTGATGACGTACCTGCTCGCCCGCCTGCCTCTAGCAACCCACCGCGCTTAATACAGTTCAGAACAACGTACGGGGTAATATAAAGATATGTGTGGTTATGGGGTGGTTATGGGCTACAAGACAGCAGGAATCGTGAGCACCACTACTGATTCATTACGAGTACCACGAATGAGTCCGTAAAACGAGTACAGATACGAAGCGCACGTACGTTACATCAGGAGGTAAACATACAGACCAGGAACAGGTACACTGTTGGATGGGAACTTCCCAATGCACGTCAAGCCTCGCAGTAGCTCACTTGGCAGGGGCATGATTGAAGATATGATAGAGGATAGAGCTGTAGGGTACGGAGGTTCGAATCCCACGTAATTGCCTGGAACGTGGTTGCATACTCATTTTCATACTTATTTGTTTATGTTGCCCTGAAAAGGACCGTTAGTATTATTGCTTAGGATATGATCTGGGTTGGACGAAGATGACGAGGTGTTGGTCTGTGGCTGGGACAGAGGCAAATGACTTTCCAGTTAGGTACGTCGTACATGTTCCAAACTTTGTAGAACACCACTTAATTGCAAGGGGCGGGTGGGCCACGAGGTATAAATATTGTTACAACCCTGTGTTCTATTTATTAGTTCAATTACCGTAATGTTTTGTCTACAAATGACTCATGATGCCATTATTCTGTGATATCCAAGCTTTAATCCTTACTAGATTAGTGCTATTCTAATTTCAAGATTCAATATTACTAATGTGGCTGGTTGTTACGTCCCATTGAATACCATTTGATTGTTTCCGGAGACGCTCAGATGCCCGATTTTGTCCCTCAGGAGTTCTTTTACTTGCCAGTATATCTACTGACCAACTGAAACGAGGCTGCCGTATTTGAGCACCTTCAAATACTACCGGACTGAGCCAGAATTGAAACTGCTTAGTTGGGGTCTGAAGGCCAGCACCTCAACAGTCTGAGCAACTCAGCCTGGCTTTCGAGGCTCAGTCGATATTTCACATCTCGGTATTTTACCGTTTCTTAACAAAAAATGGTAAGCAGTTTAACTTCATGCTACTGTATGGATAAGAAATGGATTTATGTTAACTAATACCAACCAGTTCGCATAATTTGTTAGGAATTTTCCTAGTTTTACAGTTTGGAAACTATTAATATCAACCTTCATTTCAGTTTTATAAATATTATCTATGACCATTTCCAGTCTGAACTGTGTTATTCATATGTTGGGATAGTGTGAGCCCTTTGAATTTCGGTTAGTTATGTGTAAGGTCCTGTCTTCGTTGTTACGTAGCGTTTCAGGTTTTCCAGGTTTGTGAGAAAATTCTTACTTCCCAGTTTATGTTGAATAAGTTTGTAAAGAATTAATATTCGCGTTTTAGATGTTGCAATGTTATCGAAAATGTTTTCTAGCTTTCGCGAACTTATCGTGCAATTCTTGTTCATCGACATGGTTACAGATTATTCTAGTAAAATGAATTAATAATTTTGGAGGTGATATATTTGTATAATGTGTTTGCTGGCAAGATGTAGTGTTTACAGTGCACTATGTCTTCTGGTATGGGCAATATCAAATTTGTTACTTTCATTGACCCGTCTCAATCTCATCCTTGGCTTTGACAATATGAAAGTGACTGAGGTATGAGTGATACTAGTAATACCGTTCCTTATGCAGCCAGTCCCTGTTATGAATGGTGTGAACATATCGCTCATAGGGTCGGTTAGTGTATGCATTTCAGTGGGCTTGGCAGACTGATATATAATAGCAACGGCTGGCTCGGTGAGGAAAGCAACGGGAAACTACCTCACTCCTTATTTCCCTAGTACGTCTCTTCAGTGATGCTTAGGCTGTTTATGACAGCTGTTGGCGGAGCTGCGGAGGATCAAACCAGCCTTCGGGCAGAATACCCAACATACATACATACATATACGTGTTTCATACGGACAAACTTGTATGCACACTGAGTTATTATGTTACAAGTTGGAAGAATACGTAGGGGTTTGGATTCACTTAGGGAAGTGTATTTCAGATTTGAACAATAGTTTTCCAGGAAATGTTTAAAGAAGTTTCTTTCATTTGAACTTTACTGTGCCGGGCTGAGTGGCTCAGAGGGTTGAGGCGCTGGCCTTCTGAACCCAACTTGGTAGCTTCGATCCTGGCTCAGACCGGTGGTATTTGAAGGTGCTCAAATACGTCAGCCTCGTGTCGGTAGATTTACTGGCACGTAAAAGAACTCCTGCGGGACTAAATTCCGCACCTCGGCGTCTCCGAAAACAGTAAAAGAGTAGTTAGTGGGACGTAAAGCAAATAACATTAATTAATTATTTTTAACTTTACTGTTAATAAACCGGCTTTTGAAATTGTAATTCTCTTTGTACCAAGAGAGGTAATTAAAGTAACCATTACCATAGTATCATGTAAGGTATTTTATAAAAATAATAGTTTTTTAGTAAGGAGGAAAAAATATTGCAGTAGGAACACTAGGACTAACTTACCTGTAATGGAGTCTTTCTATTTTTCAGCTCATCTTTCAAACTGTATTTTTTTTCTAGAATTCTGTTCGAGACAAATGTATTAACTAATTATGTTCTCTGTATTGCCAAAACGGAAAGTGCATTTGGAAGAAGCTTTCTTAACGCGAAGTTCCAAGTGTCAGCAACATTTGGTGTTCTATCTCGAAAGCCATCCCTCAAACAGGGAAATACTAGTAGGCCTATAATCCCCTTAGTCACATACTTCGAGGTAACTTATTTCAAATTCAGGCTCTATATTCTCGGTATTATTCTTCAGTGTACGTTATCATAATGTTCGATTTATCGTTTTACTGGTCGATTAATTTTTATTTTTTTTTGCTAGGGGCTTTACGTCGCACCGACACAGATAGGTCTTATGGCGACGATGGGATAGGAAAGGCCTAGGAGTTGGAAGGAAGCGGCCGTGGCCTTAATTAAGGTACAGCCCCAGCATTTGCCTGGTGTGAAAATGGGAAACCACGGAAAACCATCTTCAGGGCTGCCGATAGTGGGATTCGAACCTACTATCTCCCGGATGCAAGCTCACAGCCGCGCGCCTCTACGCGCACGGCCAACTCGCCCGGTCGATTAATTTTCAAGATCTACCTGTTAGTACAGAGTGAACCACTATACGTTTACGTAGAGAGGAATGACATGTCAGTAGAATAAAACCATAGAATGTATTTTAAGTTCTATTTATCCTAGAGAACATCCCATTAAATTCACGTATACTATTCCAGCTCTTAACATTCTGTAGCGGAACGTAGCAATTATTCCACGTTCATGCATGTAAATATTATGTCCCTTATTTCACTACGCCTTTCAAATAGGTAAAACAAAATACTAGGGATTGGAGACCAATGAATTTTAGCAAAACATGTGTTATGCTAGTTACAGTGAATAATTCAGAAATGTGTCAACTTGCTAATATTTTCTAATTTATTCACGTCCTAAATTGGGGGGATGGGGAAGGGACATGAATTGTCCAATTACTTGACTGTTGACTTCCAATCCTTAAGGCTGAGTTTCGAATCCCTGTCGTTCCTGGGTTGAGATTTTCATTACAAAATTCACATGCCGTTCGGAACGGCATTCAGCCGTAAACTCCCGACCAAAACCGAAAATTTACCTCGGTGGCTCATTGAGCCGATAAATAGCTGGGATAAGCAGAATAAAGTTTATTCACATTCTATATTTCAATTTAAAGACAAGCTGAGCAGCTCAAATGGTAGAGCGTTGGCCTTCAGAACTTAAATTCGTGTGTTGGGTCCCTGTTCTCTCCAGTGATATTCGAAGGTCTCGAATACACGAGCCCGTGTCCGTAGACTTAGAGGCAAGTTAAAGAACTCCTGTGAGGCAACATTCTAGCACATTGGCTTCTCCATAAACCATAAGAGCAGTAGTTAGTATGACGTAAAAGTAATGTATTTAGCGTATAATGTCCAGAGAACAGTCTGATAAGAAGAACATAAACAAAACTATACATAAATACTGAATTTCAAGTCCGCAAATGATCACCCATTGATTTAGGCTAACAAAGCACAATACATTCTAATATTTTGCTATAGATGTGGTGCGCAGTTTTCCTGCCCTTCTGATTTTTGCATTTTCTTCAAAGAAACAGAGGTATATAGAGACACATAAATATTTACAACTAATTTAATACAATTATCTTCCTGTTTTAATTAGTCCAGAGCTCTTCTAAGCAACGCGTTACATGGATGTTCATATTTTATTTTGTCATTCCAGAAGTGAGTCTGAAACCTATTTCTGTTTCCACAGAAATCCTGCTGCAACACCTTATCGAGTCACTTCTTCAAAGAATCCAGGAGGTTATCCAGGCCAGTGGCCGTGTTATGAAGTAGCCTGTAAAGTACACTGCCGTGGCGGTTATAAACTTCTTCTCCAAGATGATTACTTTCCTCGAGAGGAACCTGTTCCCCAGTGTTCGGGAGTGTTGAAGAGTATCGCGGTAAAGGTTTCATTTTGTCAGAAATTATGTTATTATCCTCGACGATTTGCCGAAAACGATTCTTTGACATGTGAAAGCGAAATAGCAATGTTTTGTAATCTCTTCATATAATATCCCACATGTCGCATGTAGTTATAAGCCACGCCATTTTATAAGAAGAGGGAGAATTACTGTTGACTTATTTTGACGTGATTGGGACTTGAGTTTGCTTCATAGTATGGTTTAACCAGTAAAAGCGTGGGACGACTATTGGGAGCATCATCTCTGCGAAACAAGTGTCACCATATCGAGATATTTATAACATTTCCGACATAGTGTCCTGAGGCCTGTCCTATCACACTTTAAATAGTAAACACACTGCATAGTGTCATGCGGAGCTTGCGGGCTGATGAAGTGGTGAGTGTATATGTAAATAAAGCAAGATCCTATAAATTGGAACGTTTGATAGAAGAGCAGAGAGGATTTAGCTTGAAGGAAGCCAAAAGTAACATTGCTAATAATAATAATAATAATAATAATAATAATAATAATAATAATAATAATAATAATAATTCTATATCGCACTTCTTCCTAGATGTCCTCTACGATAAGGTACGTTGTCCCGTCTGTTAACTAACGTATGGCACTGTTTCCTTGAAGACTTTCAATGTAGTAATTTACAGTAGGAGCTGATTGATAATTAAAAATATAATTTAAATAGATCAAGGAAGAGAAATTCGGCCAGTTCCAAATAAAAACATTTTTTCAGTTATATTATTCATAAATATCTAGATATTCTATGGAATTAAATATAATTACTGCATAACTCAATGACAATACCAGATACACATTTCATGCCTTCATATATTTAAAGTTTGTTATAACGGAATTCTAATAATACACTTACTCAAGCAGGGGATAAGACAATCCTAAGAGATAAGTAACAGAGCTTCCTGTATAAACAAGTGACCATCATTTTACCCCTACCAGTGAGTAGAGACGATGTAATACACTTAAACGAAGTTGTGATGCACGACAATGAGCCAGTGTATCTGAATGCAAGCAGTGAATAAACAAATATCAGAATTGTCATTTTCAGAAAATAGGTTCATAGGTAAGTAATTAGGTCTACTTCTGACAGACTTTAATGTCAGCCGGGCTGAGTGGCTCAGACGGTTGAGGCGCTGGCCTTCTGACTCCAACTTGGCAGGTTCGATCCTGGCTCAGTCCGGTGGTATTTGAAGGTGCTCAAATACGTCAGCCTCATGTCGCTAGATTTACTAGCACGTAAAAGAACTCCTGCGGGACAAAATTGCGGCACCTTGGCATCTCCGAAAACCGTAAAAGTAGTTAGTGGGACGTAAAGTAAATAACAATATTATTATTATTATTATTATTATTATTATTATTATTATTATTATTATTATTATTATTATTATTATTATTATTATTATTATTATTATTATTATTATTATTATTATTATTGTACCGGGCGGTACACCTCTACGACGCAAGTTCAAATCTTGCGCCAATTGAAACTTCTCTACTGGAGAAACCCGGAACTCTACCACCGAACTAACTCTACTGGTTATCAGAAGATGTCACTGTGTGTTTTGGATTTGCTTTTGTTTCTCATTGATCAAGAAGTATGGATTTTCTCTAACAGATGTCTCTACCAAAAACTATGGTAATACACTCTGGTGCAATGGAATGAACTCTCTTGAAGAAATTTTGTATTCATAAGTTTTGTCTTTACTAAATTTTGTTCTGTGGTTTGCGGGTTGGTAATATTAACTCTTTCTTTCCGCCTGTTTTGAATTTAACCAATCGGTAATTTCTGTAATTAATTTTCCTCCAATCATAGCTTTCTTCTTCAAATTTCCATGTGTAATTCATTGTCTACCAATAAAAATTGAGGGGGTGTGTTTACTCATTCTTGAAAGGTCTCGAATTTTCCACGAGGGTATAAAAACTGCTGATTTTCTTGTCTCCGGGCCACTAGTATAACATCTAGCTCAGTGTGTAAATATGTAGCAGGGGGCGGGAAGCGCCTCGTTCATCAGACAGCAGTTCTTCTACAAGGTAATGGCCTCTTAACATTTTTATTTCTTGCTAGCTCAGCAGTTTAACTCCCGGGGAAGGTTCGAAACCTTTAATATGTAAACTATTAAATATGTGAACCCTTTTCCTGGTAAACTTCAGTTTTCTTGAACTTTAATTCCGGGATAGAGAGTGCTTTACCCTCTCGACCTCCCCTTCATTTGAAAGTGAGGTGACTATGTTTTCGTAACCGTTTCTTCTCTTCCTTAATGTATTAAAGTTTTCTCATACGAGTCACCTTCCTAGCTTGGGATTAGCCCCTGTGTATCGGCCTAGAGCCACTTAGGTTTTAAAATGTAGATTTAGGAGTGCAAATTCACGCCTCCATCCTTTTGCTTTGGGCCATTTAAATTAACCTGGTTTTGCACACTAAGGCCCATTAGAATGGGTACGAGATAGCCCTGTTTCTTTATTATGCCTTGATGGCAGTTTTTGTAAAGGTTTGTTATTGCCTTTATAGGCTTGAAAGATCGAGAGCGGGTCAGCTCTTTATGGTGTTGTGGTAAATGTGCCTTAGAAAGGCTTGAAATGTAAGGTTGGGAGCTAATGCTCCATGTAATTAAGGGTTTTCTGCCCTTTGGTGTTTTGTGATTGTGAGCTGAGAGCTGAAGGATTGATGAATTTGGGCCCGTAGCCCAGAATTTGTAAAGACCACTTAACTGGTGCTTTCTTGTAAAGCGGCATTGTACCTGATTTTCTTTGTTATTTCCCCCTAGTGGAAACTGTTTAAATTTTTCTCTTGGTTGTGTACCTGATTTAACTTGTTGTTATTTGTTGTACGCTCAAAATTCTATGTCACCATTGTTAAGTTTTGAAAATATAACCTTGTTGAAATTATAATTCATCTTTCGAACTTGTAGTTAGACCCATTCCAGCCCGCACCTTCTTTCACCTCTGACTTCCACGGATAACTCCGTAACAATTATTATTATTACTTTAATGTCACACCGCTCAGCAATCTCAAGTTAGAATCCAGTCTTTGACAATGACCACCCTAATTGGGTTTTATCACAGGTACTCCTGAAATATGCCGGAATACCATATATTACCACTCCCAGACATCATTACCTTTGTCTACATCAGCGATGAGCATCGTATATTCCTTGTTAACGTACTCATCGTTGAACTTGTGCAGTATGCTAGAGCAGAACACTTTCATACGCAGCAAGGTTAAGAGTGTCCGTCAGATGGTTGATAAGGCTGGGCCAAATACGGGGTCTCGTCATATAAACCCAGACCGAAAGCAAGGTGTTTGTACACTGCACTACGGCAACTGCAGTATAAGAGGCGCGTGCATAGTTCTTGATCTTGCAAACAGCCTACACGTGTTCGACCTGGCAAGCATGAGTCGCCAGTCTGAATCTCAGCTGTTAACATGGTGAGACAGGTATCGTTGCAACACCGTATTTTAGCGTGTAAAAGTACAGGTTTCATTTTAATGGTCGTGTGAACAGTCATAATTCTCGCTATTGGAGTGCAGAAAATTCTAATTGTGTGTATGAATAATGACAGGAAGATTGGTGTTAGGTGTGCTGTTAGTGCAAGGCGAATAACTGGGCCAATTTTCTTCGAGACAACAGTAAATGCAGAGAGGTACCAAGCTGATATTTTGGCGCCGTTCTTCCGTCATTTAACAGAAGAAGGAAAATCGCGCCCGACGTAAGTTCGGCTGAGGCATCTGCCGTAGCGCAGAGTACAAACACCGTGTGTTCTATGAAATGAAATGAAATGTCGTATGGCTTTTAGTGCCGGGATATCCCAGGACGGGTTCGGCTCGCCAGGTGCAGGTCTTTCTATTTGACACAAGTAGGTGACCTGCGCGTCGTGATGAGGATGAAATGATGATGAAGACAACACATACACCCAGCCCCCGTGCCGTAGAAATTAACCAATTAAGGTTAAAATCCCCGACCCGGCCGGGAATCGAACCCGAGACCCTCTGAACCGAAGGCCAGTACGCTGACCGTTCAGCCAACGAGTCGGACTGTGTTCTATGAATTTGTATGAGAAACCATGTACTTTAGTATATCGATACTGGACAGCTCTATCTCGACATTATTGAGTGGACTGCAAACAGCGACGGGGGTAATAATAATGGCGTGTGGCCTCCTAAGAGGCCTGGTGCAGGTCTTTCGAGTTGACATGTTATAGGCGATCTGCGGGTCGATGAAGATGAATTCTAATGATGAAGATGGTACCCACACACACATGCCCCCGAGGCATCAGAATTAAACAATGAAGGTTAATATCCCTGACTCGGGACACACTGCATCAAAGGTCATCACGCTAACCATTTTGCCATGGAGCCGGACGTTGACGGTGATGACACCTAGCATCTAGGTGTGATAAGCCCGAGAACTGCATACATGTCTATGTTACACTTAAGAAAAATGCATCTCAACTCATTGGAAATGTTGGTTGTAATAATTGAACAAATATAATAACTAAGAATGAAATTTTAAAATACGGAATATCTCTTTCATAGGCCTAAACCTCCAAACGAGCGTTATACTAACCGTATCTTTCCCTAGGCTTTAAAAATTAAAACCAGAATTCGTTTGTGGATCCACCCAGCCTCCGGGAGGAATACTTAACAATGAGTCTCTCCTCCTCTTTCTGGCCTTTTCCCAGTTACCTGGGGGCAGAACTTTGTATTGACTTACCCTAATTGGACTGCCGGATACATTTCCTAACACCAACGCTATGTCGAGTCATGTATTTCTGTGGTTGGTTTCGTGTGATGTGTTGTATTATTTGAAGATGTGTATAAATACGAACATAAACCCGTAGCCCCGACGCTACAGGAACTACGTGACGCTATTAAAAACCTGACTCAGCCGGGAATCAAATCCGGGGCCCTCTAAACCGAAGGCCATTACGCTGACCATGCCGTGGTGGTGATGATTGTTTTAGGAGGTACAAATGGGTAACCATCCCCTACTCGCATATATCAGAAGGAAAATTGAAGAGGTCCGACACTTCGAACAATGCAGATATCGTCAAAAGAAAGAGGAGGGCCAAAGCGCCAGATGGGGCAGAAAACAAAGCATACACGCCTTATCAAGGTTTCGTAAAAGATATATTGTAGTTATAGAACAGGAGTTTTGGTTCATCATTTTGTTCTTTGTTTCGTTCTTATTTTTCTTCGGTATGGCCGATCTCCCCGAACTCTAGAGGGGAACTCACCTCATTGTTCTATATCACTTTTTCTGTACTTTGAATTTTCTGGTTTACCTCTGAAGACAGAAATACATAATATTGTATGTGCATGAGTTATATTGAGGTTACGCGAGTGAACGGAGAAATTCCTGACAAGTGTTCAGGATTTTCTAAAATCTCTTTCACAACATTGTACGTAAAGAATTATCATACTTACGTAACCTATTAACTTTGCTGAACTAGTGTTCAGGCCATTGAAAATAATACACTAAAATAATGTTCCTGCAGTAAAAGAAAATGGGCCGACTGGATTTCAAACTCGTGGCTTTCAATTCCAAGACAGGGGCGACAACCATTACACTACAGGCCTACAACCTATGAAGTGTGAAATTTGTGTTACTACTTGACCCTCAACTTTGAGTGCATTAAGAGTACCATATTTGTTAATGTTAATGAATTTACGTCCCACTAAGAGTTCAGTACAGTAGTACAGTAGAAAAGGTATAAAAGGTACCTAGTGTCAACACAGATGACCGGCCATGACAATTTTAATAAGTTACTTGCGGTCCTTATATCAATTCCTTACATCGGGACCTTACACTGTTGTGCACATTCTGCTGTAGTTACTGGACTCATAACGGAAAACGTTGGGCATTTGAAGCGACGTTTTCCATTATCACATGTTTATTTTAATCGAATTTCTTTCTTTCTTTCTTTCTTCCTTTCTTTCTTTCTTAATCTGTTTACACTGCAGGGTTGGTTTTTCCCTCGGAATCAGTGAGGGATACCACCTCTACCGACTCATAGGCAGTGTCCTGGAGCGTGAGATAATTTGTCGGGAATACAACTGGGAAGGAGGACAGCACCTCGGCCAGGCTGCCTCACCTGCTATGTTGAACAGGAGCCTTGTGTGGAGGGGGGATTGGAAGGGACAAATAAGGAAGAGGGAAGGAAGTGGCCATGGGCTTATGTCATGTGCCAACCCGGCATGTTCCTGGAGGAAAAGGGGGACACCACGGAAAAACACTTCGAGGTTGGCTGAAGAGGGGATCAATCCCCCCCTACTCAGTTGACCTCCCGAGGCTGAATGGGCCCCGTTTCAGCCCCCGCACGACTTTTCAGATTTCGTGCCAGAGCCAAGAATCGAACCCGGGCCTCCGAGGGTGGCACAGCTAATCACACTAACCACTACACCACAGAGGCGGACATTATTATTATTATTATTATTATTATTATTATTATTATTATTATGATTATTATTATTATTATTATTATTATTATTGGTCATTTTATTTCATCAATTACCATTATTGATAAACTAAATGCATCGTATTATTATATGTTTTCATTCATGGCAGTATATCAGTGAGACTAACTAGTGAATTGAATAATGGTAATTCCACTTAATAACAGATGTACGTATTTAGAAAATTATATAACTAAAAATAGATACGGAAAATAAATAATCCATGGAAAAATTTTTGGATGAATATTACAATACGGTAACTAGCCGCCGCAGACAGAATTTCAGCGCACTGCTCACTCATCGGCTCACTCTATTCGTCACGAGGGCACGCGCTGTTTAGTAAGAGCGGCGCGGACGGTCATCACTCATCACTGTCTAGAGCCAAAATAATTAGAAATGCATACATTGCCACCGATACCATAAATAGTAGAGTAGGTTAGACACTTCCTGCACTCGCGCTCGCGCGCACACACACACACACACACACACACACACACACACGCACACACACACACACACACACACACGTGAGGCTGGACGAGTCAAGACCAAAATCCCTAAAATACCACAAAGTACTAAATTTTAGGGAAACCATTTCTATCACATGTGCTTTGAGTCTTCACAATTATGTTAATATATAATGTTTTTCGTTTATGTGGATGACTCATCAGTCGCATGGTCCGGCTCCATGGCTAAATGGTTAGCGTGCTGGCCTTTGGTCATAAGGGTCCCGGGTTCGATTCCGGCTGGGTCGGGAATTTTAACTATTATTGGTTAATTTCACTGGGACGGGGGCTGGGTGTATGCGCTGTCTTCATCATTTCAACCTCATCACGACGCGCACGTCGCCTACGGGTGTCAAACCGAAAGGCCTGCACTTGGCGAGTAGAACATGTCCTCGGACACTTCCGGCACTAAAAGCCATATGCCATTTCATTTCATCAGTCACATGCCCTTCACCTTGTGCTATTATTGTTCCTGTAGTACGTAACTAAAATGATTTAAAGCTAGGATTGAGATTAGGTAAGACTTGAAAGGTTTTGTAGGTAGCTGAAGAAAACTGCCTCCGATGTGCTTTTCAGCCCATATTTCTTTCTGAAATAGCTTCTGCCGCTTCCTTACAGGTGGGGATGATATCAATGACGCCGGGTTTTGAAAATTAGTGGGGGGAGGGGGTCTAACCCACAGTCCAACTGAGCAAGTGACTGTGCGGTTTGGGTCATGTAGCTATCAGCTTGCATTCGGGAGATAGTGGGTTCGAATCCCCCTAAAGATGAATTGTCGTGGTTTCCTATTTTCACACCAGCCTGTACATTAAGAAAGGCCACGGTCACTTCCTTCTCACTCCTAGCCGTTTCCTATCCAAACGTCGCCAGAAGACCTACGTATCTGCGTTGGGGCTACGTAAAGCAAATTGTAAAAATTCACAGTCCTAAAAGCGGGAATTTCGGAAAATGTCGAAATTTAATCCTCATAAAAATGCATCGTAAGGTGTTTTTGGATGAGCAATACTTGAAAACTATAAACTAATGTTTTATTAATCTCATTTTCAACAATAATGAATGAGTAGAAACAAAAGTCCCCGTAAAATCCACATAAAATTGAAAATTCTTATTAATCATGAAAAAGTAAGAACGTTCACCATTGTGGTGTAGTGGTTAGTGTGATTAGCTGCCACTCCCGGAGGCCTGGGTTCGATTTCCGGCTCTGCAACGAAATTTGAAAATTGAGACGAGGCCTGCAACGGGGTCCACTCATTCTCATGAGTTCAACTGAGTAGAGGAGGGTTCGATTCGCACCTCTGCCATCCTCGAAGTGGTTTCCGTGGTTTTCCACTTTCCCACCAGGTAAATGTCGGGATGGTATCTAATTTAAGCCCACGGCCGCTTCCTTTTCTATCCGTTCCAATATTAACACCCGCTTCACAATGCCCCTGTTCAGCATAGCAGGTGAGATCGCCTGGCCATCCTCCCCAGTTGTATACCCGACCCAAAGTCTCACGCTCCGCGACGCTGCCCTTGAGGCATTATGAAGTGGGATCCCTCGCTGTGTCCGAGGGAAAAATCCGCCCTGGAGGGTAAACAGATTAATAAAGGAAGAAGGATAGAAAAGTAAGAGATTTTACATCTATATAAATAAAATTGTTCGTGTCTGTTTGTTTGTCTGTTTGTTCCACCATCACGTCGAAACGGCTGGATAGATCTCAACCAAACTTCATATTTAGAGTATACTCATCCCGGGGAAGGTTTCGATATGCACATCATTTTAAAATCTTTGAATACACGGGGGGTTTATCGGAAAACCAGAATGGTTTTTCCACCATCACGTCGAAACGGCTGGATATATCTCAATCAAACTCCATATTTAGAGTATACTCCTCCAGGGGAAGGTTTCGATATGCATATCATTTTTAAATCTTTGAATACACGGGGGGTTTATAGGAAAACCAGAAAGGTTTTTCCACCATCACGTCGAAACGGCTGGATAGATCTCAACCAAACTTCATATTTAGAGTATACTCCTCCCGGGGAAGGTTTCGATATGCATATCATTTTAAAATCTTTGAATACACGGGGGGTTTATAGGAAAACCAGAATGGTTTTTCCACCATCACGTCGAAACGGCTGGATAGATCTCAACCAAACTTCATATTTAGAGTATACTCATCCCGGGGAAGGTTTCGATATGCATATCATTTTAAAATGTTTGAATACACGGGGGTTTATAGGAAAACCAGAATGGTTTTTCCACCATCACGTCGAAACGGCTGGATAGATCTCAACCAAACTCCATATTTAGAGTATACTCCTCCAGGGGAAGGTTTCTATATGCATATCATTTTAAAATCTTTGAACACACGGGGGGTTTATAGGAAAACCGGAAAGGTTTTTCCACCATCACGTCGAAACGGCTGGATAGATCTCAACCAAACTTCATATTTAGAGTATACTCCACCCGGGGAAGGTTTCGATATGCATATCATTTTAAAATCTTTGAATACACGGGGGGTTTATAGGAAAACCAGAATGGTTTTTCCACCATCACGTCGAAAGGGCTGGATACATCTCAACCAAATTTCATATTTAGATTATACTCATCCCGGGGAAGGTTTCGATATGCATATCATATTAAAATCTTTGAATAGATGGGGGTTTATAGGAAAACCAGAATGATTTTTCCACCATCACGTCGAAACGGCTCGATAGATCTCAACTAAACTTCATATTTAGAGTATACTCATCCCGGGGAAGGTTTCGATATGCATATCATTTTAAAATCTTTGAATACACGGGGGTTTATAGGAAAACCAGAATGGTTTTTCCACCATCACGTCGAAACGGCTGGATAGATCTCAACCAAACTTCATATTTAGAGTATATTCCTCCCGGGGAAGGTTTCGATATGCATATCATTTTAAAATCTTTGAATACACGGGGGGTTTATAGGAAAACCAGAATGGTTTTTCCACCATCACGTCGAAACGGCTGGATAGATCTCAATCAAACTCCATATTTAGAGTATACTCCACCCGGGGAAGGTTTCGATATGCATATCATTTTAAAATCTTTGAATACACGGGGGTTTTATAGGAAAACCAGAATGGTTTTTCCACCATCACGTCGAAAGAGCTGGATACATCTCAACCAAATTTCATATTTAGATTATACTCATCCCGGGGAAGGTTTCGATATGCATATCATATTAAAATCTTTGAATAGATGGGGGTTTATAGGAAAACCAGAATGATTTTTCCACCATCACGTCGAAACGGCTCGATAGATCTCAACTAAACTTCATATTTAGAGTATACTCATCCCGGGGAAGGTTTCGATATGCATATCATTTTAAAATCTTTGAATACACGGGGGTTTATAGGAAAACCAGAATGGTTTTTCCACCATCACGTCGAAACGGCTGGATATATCTCAACCAAACTTCATATTTAGAGTATATTCCTCCCGGGGAAGGTTTCGATATGCATATCATTTTAAAATCTTTGAATACACGGGGGGTTTATAGGAAAACCAGAATGGTTTTTCCACCATCACGTCGAAACGGCTCGATAGATCTCAACTAAACTTCATATTTAGAGTATACTCATCCCGGGGAAGGTTTCAATATGCATATCATTTTAAAATCTTTGAATAGACGGGGGGTTGATAGGAAAACCAGAATGGTTTTCCTCCATTTTCTCTTATACTATTGATTTTCTGTAAATTTCGTTTACCGTACGTGAAACGTCTCTTCATTATAAACAACTTTCGTTGTGTTCATAATTTACCTTACTCTTTACATGACGGAGAAATTTACAATTTTCTGCTGGTACCATGCTCTGCATTGAGTGACCGACAGACCGACAACGAACCTACAGGTTACCATGGCAACGTCTCTGACTGCATGCCAGCAGGGAAGTAACGTATTGCCATTTTCCTCATCATGCTTTTAAATTCGTGGTTGTTCCTTGGGTAGAAGGCAAGAGAGGCGTCAATCGGCCTGTCTGCGGGATATTGGCGGAATATCGTTGGATGTTATAACCGCCTTCGAATAGATTAAGTAATAACACCATTAGTCATCTTCTTATTATTTGTTTACCTAGGAATCAATGGACCTAAATTTCTCCTCTGTTACCGCTTTATTATATCCATAACTCACACTAGCATAATTTATTGAGGGGCATTTGATTTTCCAATACATTAACTTGGCATTTACATATTTGTCGTTATCTGGCTGTCCTCATTTATAATCCATTTTCTATTACTTTCAACTTTCTTAACTGTATTATTTTCTTCCTTAATCACGCCGTATGTACGCGAGTGCTACAAACTACTGGATGTATTTCCACCAATACTCATATTTAGAATACACCTGTCCTTGATAGGTTTTAGGGCAAATATTGTTTCTAAATCCCTGAACAGACTGGGGGTTTATTCGAAACCGAAACAGTGATTTTGCACTTCCACAAAATATACACAACCAACGTTAATTTAAATCTACCTGCCTTGGTAGAAATTAATTTCTAAACCTTTTTTCTCATGTGCATCATTTCGATACGAGGATTAATAAGGGAGATATCATTAACGGTCCGTTTTTTTGTACAAGTCCCATCGGACTTAACTCACGAGCGGGTGCGTGGAAAGCGTATTCCTTACAACAAACTACTGAAGACATTCGAACCAAAATTCATATTTAGCATCCACCTGTCCAAAGGTAGGTTTTAAACGTAAATAACATTTCATGTTCCGGAATGGACTGGCGGTTTATAGGGAACCGAAATGGTGATTTTACTCTTCCACAATATATACAGAACAAGACCAACCTGACTGGAAATCGACCAAACGTGATGGAATTCCACCTCTAAACCTTTTTTTCATGTGCATTTTTTCGTCAGGAGGATTAATAAGGGAAATATCATGAATGGTCAGATTTGCAGGTTAAGTCCAGTGGACATAGCCAAAAAGGTGTTTTACATGGAGCAGATTCCTTATCTATATAAATCAAATCGTAACGACTGTGTGCCTCTACACTGACTATTTTGGCGAAATTTTCGTACAGCTTTCCGTTTAAGGGGTAATAATGACCATCTGCATAATTTTTCGTTTACTTTCCTGAAAGTCCTAATTTTTACCCGCCTCGCCCAAAATCCAGATTGCGGCATAATCTGCCAGAAGAAAAAGAAGATAATTGAAATTTGACAAAATTATACGTTTTAGCCTGTAACGAACGGAAAACATCCAAGATCATTAAATTTTTCACTTTTTATCCCCGAAGAATATCGAAATACGCAGGCAATTTTAATGATGGTGCAGACCTTCGGAAATTCCTATCACATAACAGATTGCACAATCTCCGTTCAATTTGGAATGATCTACAACCTTGGTCTTATGACTTTTTGCCGTATCTGTATCCCTTTTACGTTTGATTTTTCTCTATTAATGGATGTTAAGTCAATTTGGAATTTTCACATGCATAATTCATACCTTCGATTACTTATATGAAATACAGAATCATCAAACTCTTCACGAAAATTGGCCCACCCAGTAGCCATATATGAGCCAAATGCTATGTATGTAGCTGTCACATAATTATCCGAAAAGTAATGTAATGTAAGATAATCTTACAGGAACGTTACTCTGTTCCACGTTTCTAACTCATTCTGACCCAAGAATAGATGACATATCATAGGACCAGCCATTTAGGCCACTAAATCCGGCGTGTTTTATGGTATAATCCTTTGTCGATATGACGTACGTTTAGTAGCAGTTAATCTGTAAATGAAGGTCTTCAATATTGTAAACACGCATATACTTTCGTATGTCGATCTATATATATTCACTGATGTCGATTTGTAGTGATCGCGAAAGGGTAGGTCTGCTATTGTAATCAGTACTCCCCACACCGACTTTGACTGGCAGTATGAAAGGGTTCCTTCTCCAACTCCTGTGTAACTGTCATTAGTAAGGAAGGTCTACAATTGTAATGAATAGTTCACTTCTCGATTTGACTTGCAGAAGGCAAGTGAGCATGCAGTTTTGTTTAAAACTCCCCTACCCGATTGTGTTTGGCAGTAGGCAAGGGTGCCCGCCATTATAAAGAAATGTCCTCATCTAAAATGTGACTGGCATTAGGCATAGTGGCCTGCTATTTTGATGGAAACTCACCAACTTGGTGTGACTGGCAGTAAGCTGGCTGGAAGTAGTAAAATGGGCCTGGCATTATAATGATAACTGCACAACTCAATTTCGAGTGATAGTAGGGTAATTGCCTGCTATTATAATAAAAACTGTAATCTGTCTGGAAGTAGGAAAGGGGGACTGCTATTTTAACGAAAACTCCCCAAATCAATTCTGTCCGCATAGTAGGCAATGGGGCCTGCAATTATAATGTAAACTTCCCAACTCGATTGTGAATGGCAGTAGGCAAGTGAGCTGCCGTTATATCACAAATCCATAAGAAACACTTTACATTGGAAACAACGTACGGGGACCTCCCAATGCTCTTTCTCGGATAACGCTAAGAGACATGCAATTTTAAAACAATCTTATTTACTGCATGCACACTATTTACTTCGATATTCGAATACAATGTAGAATACCGTAGCGAAGCACGGGTACATTCGCTAGTTTTAAATATACGTGATTTTTAATGTCCTTACGACTGGCTTTACGTCGCACCAACACAGATAGGTGTTATAGCGACGATGGAATAGGAAAGTGCTAGGAGTGGGAAGGAAACGGCCGTGGCGTTGATTAAGTTACAGCCCAACATTTGCCTGGTGTGAAAATGGGAAACCACGGAAAACCATCTTTAAGGCTACTGACGCTGGGTTTCGAATCGACTATCTCCCGAATGCCAGCTCACAGCTGCGTGACTCTAACCGCACGGCGAACTCGCTCGGTGTGTGAATTAAACGGATGGAAGCTATAGAAATACAAACTGTGTCTCTAAAATAAAAACATAACAGTCTCATTTTCTCGTAGAATGATACGGAACTTAGTTTGGCATTAATTATTAGTGTAATAACAAAGATAAACTGAAAGTCTTACGTCTGTAGTACAAAATTTTATATCTTTGCGGAATTTATAATCCTCACTCATAGAGTGTCCTTACGAACTGTCGATCGTTTGATGAAAATGTTCGCCACAGCTTCAAGGTTACATTTATTTTGTATTTCCTGATTATGGACATGCATTGCCGTTCAATTTTCTATATTTTGTCCTGCTCCTTGGCTAAATTGTTAGCGTTCTGATCTTCGGTTTAAAGAGTCCGAGGTTCGAATCCCAGACGCTTCAGGTTGTTTAACTGTATATGGTTAATTCCTTTGGCTTGGGGATGGGTATTTGTGGTAATAACACACTTCACTTTGTCTACATACAAAACACTACACTACAAATCACCAACCACCAAGGAAACGCGCAATAGTGGAACGCCACATGAGGTTGACGATAGGAACGATATCCGCCTGTAAAGCTGAGCTATACACAGACGAAGCACTGACCGCAATACATTGGAAAATAGGCCAGGAAGATGAAGTTAAAAAAGCAAGGTCATCTCCGTACAGGCCATGAGGGCCCTTGGAGGGGTGGAAGGTAAAGGCTTCCACTATCCGTAACCTCGGCACTTGATGGGGTAGAGTGGTTTACTCTACGACTGGCTGCCTTTGCTCCTAGGAATTAACCTGGTACTCATTTTTGTTGTAGGCTGAATGAACCTCTCAGGACCATATGCACCTCCGGAAGTGGAAATTTCATGTCTTGAAATTTTCGACTTCCTGACGAGAAATCGAACCCACGTCCTTCCGGGTGACCGAGCACGCCCTTACCGCGTCGGCCTGTCAACCCCTAGATGAAGTTAAATATCTACTAAATTTCAGGAGGAAATTCCTGGCAGTGTACAACAGATTGCAGCACGCACCGTGATTAACGTGCCACGTATGCCAGTCATGTCTACACGACGAATCCATGGGGTAAAAAAATGAAATAGCGTATGGCTTTTAGTGCCAGGAGTGTCTGAGGGCATGTTCGGCTCGCCAGATTCAGGTCTTTTTATTTGACTCCCATAGGCGACCTGCGCGTCGTGATGAGGATGAAATGAGATGAACACGAAACATACACCCAGCACCCCTGCCAGGGGAATGAACCAATTATGGTTAAATTTCCCGACCCTGCCGGAAATCGAATCCGGGACCCCTGTGACCAAAGCCCAGCACGCTAACCATTTAGCCATGGGGCCGGAAACGCTTTATTTCCATATTAGAACTCATTGTCTACAATTCCACATAGTACATTAATAATTGGAAACACACAGGAACTGAACGCACCAGCATACCATATGAAACTCATTCTTACGTGCAATGTTCAAAATGCCCTCCGTTGTCATTGATACATACATCAAACCGCCGTCACATTGGACCACGGATGCACTGTTTCACTCTGTATAACCCAAAACTCAATACCGTCTTGGCCTATAATGTAAATTGTACAGCAAAGCAAAGCTATCTCCGTACAGGCCATGAGGGCCCCTGGCGAGGTGGAAGGTAAAAACGCACACTATCCATAACCTCGGCACTTGGTGGGGTAGAGTGGTTAGCTCTACGCCCGGCCGCCTTTGCCCCCAGAAAGTAACCTGGTACTCATTTTTCGTGAAGGCTGAGTGAACCTAAGGGCCATGTGCACCACCGTTTCTTAAATTTTACGACTTACTGACGGGGAATCGATCCCACGTCCTTGCGGGTGAACCGAGCACGCCTTTACCGCCTCGGCCAGGCGACCCCTAATGTGAATTGTAAGGTTACGATTTCTAATGCGTACACTCAGTCTTGTAACGTCTTGACAAATTATCTGTCCGTCGTAGGATCAGAATAGGAGCTCTGAAATTTAAAATGGTACTACTACTACTTAAAATGTTTTCATAGCTCCCATGAAGGGGGTTGGCGGCCGTGGCCTGTACTAGGAACTGTCCTGGCATTCGCCTCAGTGCAGGAGAATGGAAAACCACGGAAAACGAATCCGTTATCTTGAAAACCGAAATCCAGAGAAAAACTGACTGGATCATCATGGTCAACGCCATGAAACCTTTTTAGTAGCAAAAGATTCTAGAGGTTTTGTAATACTTTAATTTCTAGTTCATTTATGGAGTAGCACAATGCACTATGTTATTGGATACATTTAAGAATATAACGAATCTTACACTTTAATTATTTAAATAGTTTGAAAATGCTCCTTAATTTATTAAAAGCAAACCTACCCTTTTGTGTTAATTGTCGTAAGCATATCGACTGTTAAGCATATTCATTGTACACTGAGGACCGTTGGTCTAGTTAATCGACTGAACGTGTTCAGGTGTGGATGCGATGCATAGCACTCGTAAAGTAATGAGTTAGTTGTGTCAGTCTCGTACCTGGCAGTTCTGTGTTTCTATACCGCTTAGTAATGATACTAGACCGGTATTCGACAACAAATATCTTTGACGCTGCCGGAACAGCAGGTAATGCTGAAAATAAATGATCGACAGTGCTAAACAAAGAGAGGTAATGACATTCTATAATGGCAGCAAGCAGGAAACACGGTTTGATAATGCTGTTTTGATCTCGCAGAAAAAGCTCTCAACGTTTGATTTCAAAGCATGCTGCGTTCCGAAAGTTAATTCCGCGGGTTGAACTGAAGAGAATGAAGTATGCTCTCCAATGTAATTCATCTGCATTCTGACGCATGTAGGGTGGAAATATGGAAAAAACTTCTCTTTGATCATAAATTCGGTAACTGAAACTATACTACGAATGTAGTTCTGTCGCTAAGACATAATAACAAGCAAATTAAGTTGCTATTAGGAAGGTAAACGTTCAACAGAAGGGATTGTATGAACGGGAAATAGTGACCAATCCACGGCTAGTAGACTCTGATTCAAATGGTCAGTAGATTCCTGGCTTAACTGGTGTCATTGAGTAGGTAAACAGTGTCCAAGATCGTATAAGACATAATGATTTGCTTTCTTAATATATATACGGTACTATAAAGTCAATCGTTATGTATATCACCAACAAGTATGACAACTAAAATGCGTAATAGATTAAAAAACATGGTGAAACGAATTACTGCAAGATTTATATATTTTTGGATTGTTTCAAATTTGTATCATATCTATTCTCTTCTTTCCCTAGAATCCATTTTTATGTGGTGTTGCGGAAGAAAATGAAGGGTAAAATGGGTGAATCAGATCACAAATGAAGAATTGAGTCGGTGAGAGGAAAATGCTCTCACGACATTTAATCAGAAGAATGGGTACATTGGTAAGACACGTTTTGAGATACACAAACTTATTCAGGTAGTTTTTGAGAGAAGTGTTGCAAGAAGAATGGTAGGGTTAGACCAAAGCGTAAATATGAAAAATAGTTTAGAATAGATGTAGGGTGCAATAGGTACGTAGAAATGAAAAGTTTAGAACAGATTGGAGTGACAATGAGAGCTGCATTAAGCCACTTTTTGAAGTAATGACCGAAGTAACATACTCATATGATCTATTTTCTATTATTGCGTAACGTTTTCTGGGAACATCTGACACAGTTCACTGTCCAGCACACATCCATCCTCCTCCTTTCCTCTAGGAGCACCAGGCTTACCGCTTCCCAACTCTACGGGTATACAAAAGCGTGATTGTAAAGATTGGGAGAAATTTACAAAAATCTTCGAAACAAAATAATTTCAAGTTTCAGTTTCAAGTTTGCTGGGGCTTTTGCGGTCCTGGGACAGGAAAGGTCGAGAACTTGAAGGTAATTTGCATAGACTTAATTAAGTTGCAGCCCGTACATTTTTGAGAAGTTGAAATGCGAAACCACGTGAAACTACCTTTCGGTGTGCTAACGGTTAGGTTCAAACCCACATTCCTACAAATTACAGCTTACAGCTCCATGATCTAAACCATGAATAAATCCACTTCGTAACTTCATCTTGAAAATAATGTTTGGAGTTACATCAAATATTTCGGAACTACATACAGCATGTCTGAGACTTCTTGCAAAATGTGTCATGTTCCACACACGATTGTCTAGGTTGTTGCATATTATTAATGTGTAATAGCAGATTATGTAAGTAAATGTGGAGGCAATCATGTTATTAGTATGCCAAAACTAATTACTAGCGTCATAATATATATCTTGATTATAATTAAGTAGGCATTTCAAGTATTTATTTGTTAAATATGTATGTTAGTAATAAGAATTAGACAGCCTTTCCTGAGACATTTCAACTTAGCCTACGTGTGTAATCTCGGATAAAAACAGGGACATGAATATCGAGGTAAACACAGTCACATGTACAGCATACGATGCATTCAGAAAGAAAAACATGGCAGGTTGGGTTATCCAAGAACCTGATTATGAAAACATGGAGTGAAGGAACGGAATAGATTTGATTTAGAGTGAAGTAAAAATGTGAATAGTGGGGACACACAGTATATACATAGGAAGCGTTAGTTTGGAGAGGATTGCTCATTTATATTTGCTTGATGATGATGATGATGATGGGGCTTGTTGTTTAAAGGGACCTAACATCTAGCTCATCGGCCCCATTTAAATTTAGAGTATTGAGGATTGCTTATTCGGATTGAAAGGACGCGCCGCGTTACTCATATATTTCGGTAAATACTTTTTTTCTGGTGACTATCAGTCCATACTCAGTGCTTCTAGACCGTGACAGTTGTCATTATGTCGTGCTGCCAGTCAGATATTTATAAAGGTTGAGCGAGTGTATTTGTACGCCAGTGTTGCGAAGTGAGGGATAGACTATGGACTGCCTCAATTCGATCACACACGAAATATCGTTAGTCTATCGAGCTATGTTGGAGTAGCTTGATACATTTTCCCAAGTGCATCAAGACGGGTGGCACTAGATGTCAGTGGTGACTAGGCGTATCCTGCACGACAGAGCATAATACGGAGCGAGTTTCGAGACGGATCCTCGCAGGAAGGTCGAACTGAGTTCCGTAACATGAGGCTTCAAATCCAGGCACGGAAACAGGAAGGGATGGGAGGGAGTAACCATCTGTTCTAAAGGTGGTAAGAGAGAGAATTATAGGTAGGATTCTGGTTGTTCTGATACTTTACAGAAAATTGTAAATATTAATTTGTAAAGTTTTATATGATCTTGTTTCCTTTTGAATATACAAAGTACGTTTAGATAGATTAGAGTCAAACAGTTAATTAAATGTGTTTACAGTAGACTTGTAAGTATGCTCCTATCATTTTCTAACGTTTGCAAGGTTTAGTAGGTAAGGCCCAGTCAGCAGAGTACCTGTTTTGCTGCTCTACGAACACGACCTAAGTAGAATCATTATTCTGTATCATTTATTATTATTATTATTATTATTATTATTATTATTATTATTATTATTATTATTATTATTATTATTATTATTATTATTATTATTATTATTATAAATTAAGGGATCCTATCAGCGGCGGCTCGTGGATTCCTTTTCCGGTAGGGCTGCAGCTAACTTTGCAATATAATTAATCTAAAGGACACACTTTCATTATCGTTACTATTTATTAAATTTTTGGTGAACTGAACACTACCGATTTCTATTTTTCAAGTCTGCAATAAATTTTAACATTATTCAATGCACAGAAATAATATGCACTTAATTTAACAAACCTGTTTCTTTTTTCACTTTCACATTTACTTAGGCCTATACACAAAATCCATTCTCCTATCTTTGCGACAAGCGAATTTGTCAGTCACTGTGTTATTGAAACTGATAATACTGCCCATCAGATAGTTTTCTACACTAATCATTGCCAATGCTGAAATTCGTACTTCTGCCATTGTACTCCTTAAAAAAGTTTTCACTCGCTTTAAAGTAGAGAAGGACCTTTCAGTTCAGCCGTTGTCATGGGTGTGGTCAGTATTATTCGGAGCAGAGTGAATACTTTCATGCAACATTCACTAACTTCAGTACTAACCATTGTCTCATATATCTCATAAGTCCGGAGAGACTTCGGAACTCCTGTCTTTGATACAAAACAGTTAGTTCGGTCACCGGTCGCTCTTTGCACAAGAAAGGGTAGGCTTCGAGCTCACTGAATGGAAAGTTGAGTGTGTCAGTAGAACCTTCCAAAAGAGTTGTACTAAACAACTTCGCAGCGGACAAATGCTTAGTGAAAGCAAATCCTTCTTTTGCCTAACAGGAAATAGCGTCACACACCTCTTTTACAACTATGTCCCCATTGTTTCCTTTCCTTTCATCTTCCTCGCTGGAGGAGTGTTTTCTTCAGGTTGATCGACTAATAAAGGGATCTTCTTTCTCTCTATATTGATAGTGTGGAGAAATTAATTCACTGCCTTATGAATACTCAATGAGTTAACAAAACGATGTTGTAGCTGGCTATGCAACATGTCCACATGATGCGGTGGGAAAATGTAAGCCAAAAATTAAAGTTATGATCATTTATCATGCGTAAAAGCCCTGTGGCTTCTTGTACAGCTGCTTGATTCCTGTTATTTTGAAGTTCCTGGAAACACTCTTCAAAAGACTCTTTATTTTCGCAGACTGTGTTAACGAATCGGCAATTAAAAATCCACCTGGTATTACATCCTCGAGGGAGTCTTTTAGTTATGCCGTCCAACACGGCTAACCGTGAAGGCTATTTGAAAAAAATGCTGGTATCGTGGTTAAAATACCGAAGAAAATTCGGGCTTGTCGATCCTGTGATGCGGCTTTCTCCATAATTAAATATAGTTGGTGCACAAGGCAATGCACAATATGTGCATGTTGGTAGGACTTCTTAATTATTGTCTGTACACCACCTTTATCACCAATCATTACCGCCACCCCGTCGTATGTTTCCACTATACGTTTATCAGTTTCGCTATTCAAAACAATCTGTAACTGCTCTAAAATACACTATGCAAGTCATTCTGCATTCTGAGTTTCAGTATTAAAGAATCCCCAGAGTCTGTCGTACACAGCACCTTTTACTTCATAGCGGAAAACAGCTGAGCTGTTACACACACAATATTAAAATTAGAGGTGAACTGTTATACACACAATATTAAAATTAGAGCTGAACTGTTATACATACAATATTAAAATTGGAGCTGAACTGTTATACACACAATATTAAAATTGGAGCTGAACTGTTACACATACAATATTAAAATTGGAGCTGAACTGTTATACACACAATATTAAAATTAGAGCTGAACTGTTATACACACAATATTAAAATTGGAGCTGAACTGTTATACACACAATATTAAAATTAGAGCTGAACTGTTATACACACAATATTAAAATTAGAGCTGAACTGTTATACACACAATATTAAAATTGGAGCTGAACTGTTATACACACAATATTAAAATTAGAGCTGAACTGTTATACACACAATATTAAAATTAGAGCTGAACTCTTACACATACAATATTAAAATTGGGACTGTGCTGTTACACATACAATATTGAGACTGGAGCTGAACTCTTACACGTACAGTATTAAAATTGGGGCTGTGCTGTTACACATGCAATATTAAAATTGGAGCTGAGCTATTGCACTGGTGTTGAAAATTAAAATAACCATCTTATTTAAACACAGTTGTATTGTATTTGACACAACGCTCACGGATACATGTTACTCAGCAAGGCAGACTTTTAACAACTAAGCACAAAAGATGGTTAATTTTCAACACCAGTGTAAAAGCTCAGCCCCAATTTTAATACTGTGTGTGTAACAGCTCAGCTCCAATTTTAATACTCTATGTATAAAAGCTCATGTCCAATTTTCATATTTTAAATATTAAAAGGGTGCAGTACAGGGTTTATTTATTAGGACAGTTCATTTTAGATTAATATCAATGGCAATGTCACACATGGGAAAATTCGAATAGTTGACTTCAAATTCACTAATTGTAGTACAACTATAGACTGGGAGATTTTTTGCCTCTCTTGTAAAACATTTTTAATATTTACATAATATTAGTAAGATGTTAATTTGATTGTATTAGCACTATACATTGTCAATTTTAGCTCATAACTGAAGATGACCCATAATGGGGTCGAAATCAGTCCTATGCTATAATTCATTTGATATCATAGTAAATGGTACTGAATTAGGATGACCTTCGTTTTAATTTCTTATTAATGTGAACTTTGATTAAATATAATGAAGTGTGTGTTTTTTGTTTTCATCACTACTGAATTATGCCACATAATGTTGAAATTAAGTAGTTTTTTTGTTTTTTTTGTTTTCATAAGACACTTGACAATTTCTTTTAGTGTAAGGCAATTTGTACGTTCTTGTTTCCGCAACTACTGTGCTGTACTGTTTAACGTAAGTAAATTTCTTCATTTACACTTGCTTTTTCGTGTAATTTCCTAAGTCTTGCCTGAGTTTCTCAGTTTCAGCTGCTACTTGTCCGACTCGTTGGCTGAATGGTCAGCGTACTGGCCTTCGGTTCAGAGGGTCCCGGGTTCGATTCCAGGCCGGGTCGGGGATTTTAACCTTCATTGGTTAATTCCAGTGGCCCGGGGGCTGGGTGTTTGTGCCATCCCCAACATCCCTGCAACTCACACACCACACATAACACTATCCTCCACCACAATTACACGCAGTTACCTACAAATGGCAGATGCCGCCCACCCTTATCGGAGGGTCTGCCTTACAAGGGCTGCACTCGGCTAGAAATAACCACACGAAATTATTAGCTGCTACTTGCCGTCGGTTTGAATGTGGAGCTATAACACAAATGTGGTAAAGCTTTTGGACGTTTATTGGCATGAGTCACCCAGAAACTGTACAACACGTATCGTTCAACACAAAATCCTCTTATCCGTTGACCCACACAGGACATGCATACTCGGATGAAAAGAACGAAAGAAAGGTCACCTTCATACAGACAGAATGAAAATGTTCTAAACGTAAGAGACCGATCAAGCTGAACTCCAAGGTATTTGACAACAGGGGTGAACTCATATTGTCTTCTTCCCAATTACGTAAAGTTTGTGGTTTGCAACACGATTACGTAGATGGAAAAGTGTAACCTGGGTTTTTCTGGGATTCGGCTTAAGATAATTGTTCCTGCAATACATGGACAATAAACTGAGGCAGTCCTGCATCCTGGATTCTACTTCCCAAAATGACCAGGACTGAGTTCCAATACCTAGATCGTTAGCAAATAGAAGATGCCTCGTATTCAGTCCAATAGGTTGATCATTAGTGTAAATATTGAGAAGAATTGGTGCAAGGACACTACCCTTTGGGATGCAATTTTTGCAGTTTCGTCAGTGTGAATCTTCTGTTCAGCAACAAGAATTAAATAATTCTTGCAATGTGAGGTCTTTCGTCATTTTAAACAGATTGTGCGTGAGAAGTCGACGGTTGACCGCATCGTAAGCAGAAGTCAGGTCGATGAAATCAGCACCAATTACAAGGACCTTCTGAAACCCATCCTAATATTGAGTAAGGTTCATTACTTGGTCTGTGAAATATCGTCTTGATCTAAACTTTTCCTGTTGATTAATCAGCGTGCTGACTACAATAGAAGTAATTCTGTTAAGTATAACGCGTTCAGACAGTTTAAAAAAGGTGACTACAGTGACTCTATATGTACAGTGTGGCCGAGTCCAGTCCACCCGCCATATTTTAGTCAAGTAGGCCTACTTAATCACCTGATAGATGAAGGAGAGTGATAGGATAATTGTTTCAATAAGGAAGAGTTCAATATTTTAAGATGTTATTACTTATATGTCTGTTATATTCAGAGTCTGACTACCTGAAACAAGTCTTAAAAATTTAGGTTTATTCGTGGTGTACAGCAAGTCACAATAAGAGTTAAAGATTCTCTGTTGGTGGAAAGGCCTACAATTACATTACATTTGATATATATGTCATGAATCTAAAGTTAGCCAACTTTAAAACAAAATCTTTGAACATTACCATATCCCTGGTTACATGGTTTTACACTTCAGAATATACAACGCAATATCATCAAACTATAACTATAAATAGAAATGTACTTTTTATGAAGAGCTATGATTTATCAGTACACACATCATTTTAACGTACGCGAAAATAATTATAATTATTTAGGCCCATATTAGTCTTGCTCCTTGGCCAAATGGTCAGCGTTGAGGTGTCCGGTTGAGAGGGTCCCGTACTCGATTCCGGGCCGGTTCAGGGAATTTAACTTGCGTGTGATTAATTCTTCTGTCTTGGGGACTGGTTGTTTGTGTTTGTCCCAACTCTTTCCTCTTCATATTCACACACAACACACCACACTACCAACCGCCACAGAAACACGCAATTGCGATTACATCCCTCCAAATAGGATTGGCGTCAAGAACGTCACTCGGCCATAAAACAGAGTCAAGTCCACATGTGGGACACAAATCACACCCGCGACACCACAAAGTGTGGGAAAAGCGATAGAAGAAGAAGTTAGGCCTGTATTATGTTACCTAGCTCCATATGTACGTTAACGTAATATAACGTGCCATTCTACTCATTGTACTAATACAACTAACTAGCAAGATACCCGTGCTTCGCTACGGCATTATACTGAAACTTAGAATTGAATGCTTATTGTTTTATATGTAATCCGCCGAAATTCGCGATCTGGCTCGTTTTCTGAGAGAATACGCCGAAATTCGCGATCTGACTCGTTTTCTAATAGATTACGGCAAGTTTCCTCCCATTTTTCAATCTTTCTTTCCAGCAATCGATTTCGTACTTCCCGGGCTAGGTCCAGGTATTCCACCCGGTCAGTTGGGTCCCTAAACCTTTGCCATCTTTTCCTATAAGCATTTTTAATATGGATCAAATACTTGAGGAGATCCAGCGTGGTGTCGTCTTGGGTGCCTTGGCGATACTGAACCCGCGGCCGGACTGCATTCTTAGTCATTACCGTCCAGGACCAGTTTCCAGCGCGGTCCGCACGTTTGACGACGGTCCAGAACATTATTATTATTATTATTATTATTATTATTATTATTATTATTATTATTATCATTATTATTATTATTATAGATGTTCTGGACCCCACAGCAAGATGCAAGACCGCTACTTGGCGGTGAATTACATCTGCTGCCACTGTCATTGTTGAGAATGTGACCAGCACCATTGTCGCGCGTAGGCAAGTGTGCGGGATTTCTGGCCATACGAATGACATACTTCCGTGCATTATTGACCTTATTATGGAGGTGAAAAATTGGACGGTCAATCTCATTCCTATCGTTTATTTCAAATGTGTTTAAATTTTTATTTTTATGCCAGGAGAATCTACTGTAATCTAAGAACGTTCTCCGAAGGAAAAGATGGCTCTTGAAAACGAACCCAGGAAAGATTAAAAATGATCGGTTTATGATCAGAATAAGTACATCGAAAATCTACAGCCTGTTTCCAGACATTCGACAGGGTCAGAAATGGAATGAATAAAGCCCGCATCTAGCGGCGACAATAGGAATTGTGCCGGCAGCCGAAACCTGTCTCACTCCTCTGGGGCAATGATTAATGGATGACAAATGAAATGAAATATTGGACAGTGTTGCTGGAATGAATGTTGACAGGGAAAACCGGAATGTCCGGAGAGAAACCTGTCCCGCCTCCGTTTTGTCCAGCACGAATGTTACATGGAGAGACCGGGATTTGAACCACGGAATCCAGCTGTGAGAGGCCGGCGCGCTGCCGCCTGAGCAACGGAGGCTCCTTATAAATACATTATGAACAGTAAAATCAATTGGTCTCACCACCTTTTACACCCCACCGCCGTTAAGTTTATTTACCCACCCACCCCCCCAAAAAAACTAAAAGAAGGCGTGTTTCTTTATGTTAAAGGAGATTCCAAACACTAATGTTCACGTCTATTACCTTCAGTTTTGAGATTAAATAATTCACTTTTTTCACTTTCACACTCCCCCCCCCCCCCAAGTGTATTTTCCGGCAAAAATACATGTTTCTTTAATATTAAAGGATCTTCTAAATACCAATTATCACGACTGTAACTCTGTAACTTCTTCAGTTTTTGATTTATGTGTTCTCATGAAAGTAATTCAACTCCTTTTCACTCCCGCCCCAAGATGATTTGCCCCTAAAACGCGTTTTCCTTTGTTTTTAAAGGAGATCCAAATACCAATTTTCACGTCTGTAGGCCCTAACAACTTTAATTTTTAATAGGTGTAAGTATTCTCATACAATTAAGTCAATTAATTTTTCAATTCTTTCACCTCCTCCCCCCCCCCCCACCTTCATTGGATTTTCAGACAATACGTGTTTCTTTACTTTTAAAGCAGATTCCAAATATCAAATTTCACGTCTGTAACATCTTCATTTTTGAGATAACAGTAGCCTAATTAAAAGAATTCAACACCATTTTCAGTCAATTTTACCCCCCCCCCCCAATCCACCCAAGTGATATTTCCGAAAACTAAAAATACACGTTTCTTTATTTTTAATAGAGATAAAAAATACCATTTTTCACTTCTGTAACATGTTCAGTTTTTTGAGATATACTGTAGAAATTCTCATTTTAAGATTTCACCCCCGTTTTAGTTCCCCTTAAGAGGAGTTTCCAAAAACAAATCACCTATGTTTCTTTACGTTTACAGGAGATTCCAAATACCACTCGTTACGTCTGTATCATTCTACGTTTCTCATATATTCTGTAGATATAGTCTTTCAAAAAATTCACCCCAATATGTCACTCCTGTTTAACCGCCATTAATTGGAATTTCCAAAAACAAAAAATACGTGTTTCTTTATTATTAAAGGAGATCCCACATACAAATTTTCAGTTCTGTAATATCTTCAGTTTCTGAGATATATGTATCCTCATTAAAGGCATTCAACCCATTTTTCACGCTTTTACACCCCTCCTATTCGGATTTACAGAAAACAAAAAGTACGTGTTCCTTTATTTTTAAAGGAGATTCTAAATATCAATTTTCACATGTGCAAACTTTTAAAGTTTTGAGATATAGATACACTCATTTTAAAAATTCACCCCCCTTTTCCCCCTCCCATTATTTGGATTTTCCGGAAACAAAAAAAGTACGTATTTCTTTATTTTTAAAGGAGATCAAAAGTACCAATTTTCAGGTCTGTAATATCTACAGTTTCTGAGAGATAAGTACTGGTATCCTGATTAAAGGCATTCAACCCGTTTTTCACCCTTTTTCACCCGTCCTATTGAGATTTTGTGGAACAAAAATACGTGTTTCTTTATTTTTAATGATGATTCTAAATACCAATGTTTACATCTGTAAACTTTCAAAGTTTTGAGATATAGAAACACTCATTTTAAAAATTCACCCCCTTTTCACCCCCCCCCCCCCCGGTTAATTGGATTTTCCTAAAACAAAAAAATACGTGTTTCTTTATTTTTAAAGGCGATCCAAAACACCAATTTTCAGGTCTGTAATATCTTCAGTTTCTGAGATATAAGTACCGGTATCCTGATTAAAGGCATTCAACCCCTTTTTCACCCTTTTTCACCCGTCCTATTGGGATTTTCTGAAAACAAAAAAAATACGCGTTTCCTTATTTTCAAAGAAGATTCTAAATACCAATTTTTACATTTGTAAACTTTTAAAGTTTTGAGATATAGATACACTCATTTTAAAATTTCATCCCCCTTTTCACCCTTTTAGCAACGGAATATCCAAAAGTCCTCTCTTAGCGAGCACCTACATCTTAATATGAATGTATCCCCAAAATTTCATTTCATTATGTCCAGTAGTTTTGGCTCGGCGATGATGAATCAGTCAGTCAGTCAGTCAGGACAAGCTATTTTATATATATAGATAACGAAAACCTGCTATACTTTAGTGATGAAAACAAGCAACTGTCGCGGTCCAGGGGTAGTTGTGTATAGTGCTCTGTTAATGACGGCTATGATTTGTTCCCCGCAATGAGCAATTAAATATTGGTATGACTATCCATTATAATTTGAAAAATTACTACTTGCTGCTCGGCGAAAACATGCAATTTTCCTGGTCCGGGTGTACTTGTACTCAGGACTCGATTACCGACCACCCGCGGTGCGATCCCCGTGTTGTGCGACAAATTAATTGACCTGGTTTGTTTAGTATTGGTAGATATCCCCTGTATTTTAAACATGCTATTTGTTACTGTGGGTTTTCCTATTGTTATTATTATCATTATTAAGTCATGGAAAACCCAACTTGATGCTAGGCTGCACTTAAAACCCAATCCTTGAAGGGATGAATAGCCATTCTTCTTCTACTTCTGTCATTCTTCCCACACTTCTGGGGTCGTGGCCGCGAACTGTGTCGCACATCTGGATTTGACTGTGTTTTACTTCCGAATGCCCTTCCTAAAGCCAGTCCTGTGTAGAGGGATGTACTCGCTATCCCGTGTTTCCGAGGTGGTTGGTAATGTTGTGTGTTGTCTGAATATGAAGACGAGAGGTTTGGAACAAACACAAAATCACAGTCCCCGAGCCAGAAGAATTCATCAGAAGCTAATAAAATCCCCAACCCGGCTGAAAATCGAACTCGGGACCCATAAAGCGAATGCCTCAAAGCTTACTATTCAGCCAAGGAGTCGGATGAAGATTTCTTTTATGTATTTATTTATTTATTTATTTATTTATTTATTTATTTATTTATTTATTTATTTATTTATTTATTTATTTATTTATTGTATGGCTTTTAATTCCGGCAGTCTCCGAGGACATCTTCGGCTCGTCTGGTGCAGTTCATTCTATTTGACGCCAAAGGGCGACCTGTACGTCTGGATATTGGATGATGATAATGAGGTAGGGAGAGTTTGCACCTGCCGATATTATTATTATTAATAAAAAAGTTTCTTTCCCCACCATGATGGGGTGGGACGGGCCACCTAAAGGGCAACTCTCTCTCTCTCTCTCTCTCTCTCTCTCTCTCTCTCTCTCTCTGGCCAAGAGATGCGGGTGGGTTAACGAGATGTGAAGAGGAAGCAAAATGAGTAAAAGGATGTGAAAGATGAAGGAGATGGAGGAGGACTGGGTACATTGGCTACTTCTTTTTCAGGATATAATACAAGACTTGTTCTGGGAATTTGAGTACAGTAGAAACACAGAACTGAATAGGAAAGATGACAAGTACAACTAAATAGATGAGCTGAACTAACATAAATGCAGATGTTAAAAACCATGGTCTACTAACTACTGTTGAAACGTTTAAAGTACATATACTTGCAATGACAGGTGGTAAGATTATGAATCGCATTATGACATTGAATACTCGAGTAGAATATTACATATAAAGACTGCGGGGCTAGTGGTGAGGTGAGCCAGTAGATTGTCTAGGCACACGAATGATTCCACGGAGGACGGGAGGGAGGTGGAGGGAAGAGTGTACTTGGTGTGGTAACATTAAGGATGAGGGTTTACCTCAGTACAATCTGATTATGGAGGTGGCTGGTCTGTGGGTTGTGTGAGAATATAGTCGTAGTTTAGTGGGTTGAGGGTGTACATAAGGGATCTTAGGGTGGTCTATAGGAATTTACTACTTCTTACAAGGTTGCATTCCCATCCCTGAAGGGGAGGGGCAGGCCACCTTGTAGGTTACACCTACCGTCCGGCTAGAATAGGAATTTATACTACCACTAATAAAACGTTATCATCCTTCCCCTGAAGGGGGAGGCAGGCCTCTTAGACGGTGACGCCGTCTCTCAGGCCGGGAGATTTGTTACGGTGAAGGAGATGCACTGATAAGCGGAGGGGGCTGCGGCCGTGGCCTATACTAAGAGCTGTCCCGACATTCGCCTTAGTCCAGGAGAATGGAAAACCATTCTCAGGACAGCCGATGGTTGGGGCTAGCCATGAGGTCCAGCCCTGTCCCGTCTCCCGAATGCAGAGGCGTAGAGCCACGGTAGAGCCGTGGCCACCTCACCTCTGCTCGGTTGGCCGGTCGGAGTCCAGAGCTGTTGAACCACGGGCCGGCCGTGGCCACTTGTGGGCCGAGACCCACTCTGCATCCACCGACGGAATTTATAAGTATCGATCCATCTATCAACGTTTTCACCTGAAGGTTTGGGTCAGACCACCTAAAGGGTTATGCCCTCTCTCTGGCCAAGAGATGCAGGTGGGTTGGGGAGATGTGACGGAAGAACGAGGTGGATATAAGATGTGAAGCAGTAGAACATGGGAGAGGATTTTGAGCCTCGTGGCTAAGCATTTTACAACTTTATTTATTTTGCTACTTGCAATTTGGTCATTTTTTAAATACATATATTGTAGATTTCTCGCTGCATCTACAGTTACAGAAATTCATAGTAAACACTGCATTTTTAGTAAGGAACTGACTGGTAGCTTTCCGTTGAGTCCTACGCCTGGTAGTACTAATAAAAAAGGAGACAGTTGAATGTGAAAATATGCTAGTATGTGGTACGTTTGTTCTCTTAGTACACTTACAAGCAACGATGAACGTAATATATATGTGGCGGTGACTGTACACTACGTGGAAAATGGAGCCTATTTGTTAAGTTTGGATACCCGTGGATGGGTTTACACAAGGGTTTCCAGGGGTATGAATCTGAAATGAGAATTTAATCCAGAATAAGTGGTTGAAAGTTTGATTTGCCGCTGCTTGTAAGTGATGAAGTAGTAAGGATCTGTTGGTGGGATGAATATTGAGTAATGAAATGGTTAAGAAACGGACGAGGTCTTCGATTATAGGTGGCGAGAAAAGAGAACGTGTGGGTGATGTGGGCTTGACGATGGTTCTAATAGGGGCTATGGTCTCAGGTTGGTTTGAGGGAGGTGCAAGCGACGTCTGCAGCAGCACGAGTTTACCGGGTGGGTGCCCCCACAGGTGTGACACAGGGTGGGGGAGTGTTGATGTGAGTTGGAACAGCGGGGTGTAGAATATTATTGGCTGCTGTGGCCGCAGATGGGATTTTAGCCGTGCAGTGAGTGGTGGAGTGATTGTTTTAACTCACACCGGATGGATTGTGGCGGCGGGGCACAGGATGGTTCCTTTTTGCGGTGATGTCGGTGGTCGGAGACTCCGCTGACCAATACGCGGTCGACGTCTTCGGGTGATGGTAGAATAATACGCATCATTTATGTGGGGCCCGCTGCGTTCTTGACCCGAAATGCTTTCTTAACAGTTATGCTTTGTGCGTTGAGCTCTGCAATGACAGTGTCTTCTGTAATGGAGGGATCGACACCTCGTATAACACAGCTGAGAAGTCTATAGCGCGGAGGTGGATATGGAGATTTAAGAGGCGGGGTTGGAACGGGTTGGAAGGGGGCGCTTGATCCTGCTTGGTAAGATTCTATGACAGTGGTGAGCAGATGTTCAGCAGTGTCTTCATTGACCTGGATGATGGCTCCTGTACCAGTTCTTCGGTTATCTGGGATGTCTTACCGGCGCATGTTGAAGCTGTGTTGAGTGGAGAATATGGCGAGGTGGACTGGAAGTCGGGGGAGGGTTGGAAGAGTAAAAAAGAATATGTGCCTGATGGAGTAGGTTGGAGGAAACGGGAGTGAGTGATAGGGTGTCTAGTCCCGGATATAGCGGAAAATGCTGACTGGGAAGAAGTGATAGTGCTGGTGGTGGGAACAGTTGGAGGGTCATTCTGCATAGTGACGTCCAACGAGAGCGACGGTTAACTTATTGGGGCTATCGTAGGTGCTGGTTCCGGATGGGCTACCTGGCTCTGTGGAGCTTGTTCCTCTACTGGAGTAGATTGTGGGGCCAGCCTTGTGAATTGAAACTTAAGTCTCGAGTTATCCGCTTTTGGAGCTGGGGTCATTGGAGGGAATGTGGATTGGAATGCTTGCTGTACGTCGTAAATCACCTGAGAAGAGCAATGTAAAGAAAATGGGGAGTTGATAAATAATTGCAATCAGTCTGACTGAGAAGGAAATAATATTAATGCGCATACTTGACCTTCTTCGAAGTGCTTACTAATGATGAAGAAAAGTATTTAGATATCTGAGGAGAGAGTTCAAGTGCTTCAAGACTTCTAAGATTCTAGGAAAAATGTAAGAAAATATTTGTTTCTAGAGAGGCGATTTCACAGAGGTAATCTCAGTTGTTGAGAATAAATTTAAATTTGGCTTGTAATACCCATATGCTCCACTTTCTTTATCACAAAACAAGATGATTTTTGGTTTCATGAAATTACAGTGTATTCTGGTTCCTTAGCTGGATTGGGCCGATTACCTTCGATGTTAGACCCCTTAAAACAACAAGCAAGCAATCTTAGCTGGATGGTCAACGTAGTTGGATTCGCTTCAGAGATTACCATGTGGGCCGGGACATTTTGGCTGCGTATCCCTCCACGTACAGTAGACTTAGCGCCGAGAAGGACACCTGTCCGTAAAGCTGGACCTAATACAGATGAAGTGATGACTTCAATATATAGGGAGAAAATTCAAGAAGGAGAAAATGAAGTATCTGTATAGTGAGTGAAGCTAGGTGTGTACAGTAGCCTAAGTTCAAATTTAATAGTCCCGGAACACATCTTATTCCCTAAGTGCTTTTAGTTTCTGAAATATGATAATTTTTACGTCTGCAACCTTATTCCCGAGATATAGAGTTTCCACCTCAATACATGGAAAATATTATTTATTTATTTATTTATTTATTTATTTATTTATTTATTTATTTATTTATTTATTTATTTATGTATTTATGTATTTATTTATTTATTTATTTATTTATTTATTTATTTATTTATTTATTTATTTATTTATTTATTTATTCCACAATTCAGGGATGAGGAGAGGAGGAAGGGCATAGCCGCACGTAATGTGTCACCGCAGTTGCAGTTATAGTGTTTTCGAAGTGAGGGGCAGTTTTTCATATTCTAGGTTATCTTTAGTTACAGGAAAAGATCAACTAAATTCTGCAAAAAGTCCATTACTAATAAAATTTAATAAACACCGATTACTCATAACTCATAATTGTTGTTCCAGTAACACAACGTAATTCTTTATTTTACCTATCCTTCATCGATATGACAATACGTCTCATTTTAATGTATCACTATGTAATCATATACGATATGATTTCTCATTACTCTAGTTACACATAATAGCAGTAAAAATGTACTAAGAGCGATAATGCATGTTGTAGCACTCCTTCTAACAAAACCCCGTCTTTAAATAAAATTCAATAACAATAGTTATTTTTCTCTGAATATAATGTTAAGTTATGAAAGGATACGTTATCTGGCATTACTCCGTCGTTAGTCCTAATATTCGTTGATTTTTTTATTCATCTTGTCTTACCAAGCTTTCAATATTAGGGACCATTGTTCGTGTAGTACTCTGTCAACCAATTCGGCCACTGTACACAGCTATGGATGATCTGTCTCCCGCCCCATGTACAAACACCGTTGCTTAGCCATCGTCGCGGTCCACAAAACAAAACTAGTAGCCAGTTGATGATGCCTGCTATGTAGTATAGCACGTATACTTCCTTAGACAAAACTGAACAACCTCTTGTACGGAGGATTCAGCATCAAAATTTGTATTTCCTGTTGAAATATATACTATAACATACTTCTTGTCTTACTCTTTAATTATACCGGTAAACTTATGCAATACACATTTTTCCAAATATACACTTCAGGTGGTGGTGGTGGTGATTATTGTTTTAAGAGGAAGTACAACTTGGCAACCATCCTCTATATAACACTAATCAGACGGAAAATTGGAAGGGATCCGACACTTCGAAAAATGAAGATATCGGCCAAAGGAAGACAAGGGCCACGAAGGGCGTGAAAATGAAAGACTCCCTAGCCCTCGCAAACCTAATAGCGTCGGGGTCGGAAAAGAACAAGAGTTGACCAAGAGAGGTCGGATAGGATAGATGAAAGTGAGGAGCCTGGCACAAGTAAGTGGAAGAAATGCCAGGACTCAGCTGAGGGCCCCGTGGTCGCCAACCCACGCTCCATAGTTCAGAGCCCCTGGGGCTATACACTTCAGGCAAGCGACTAATTGTTGAAAACATCCTAGGGATGAGCTACGAATTTTGGGTAAAAAATTTATAATAAAGTATGATAATATATAATTTTTTTATTCATTCCAAAAATTGCAGTCCTTTTCTTAATCATCCTTATCCGGTCGATTAGATTAGCAGTTTGCCTTTTTCTACTACTACGAGCGCTAATGTGAGTCAAAGGATTGTTTCACTTAAACACCACTACGAGAGCTAATGCGAGTCAATGCAGAGTTTCACTTAAGCCCTTATAACTAACTACATTCGGTGTGGACATTTAAAAAAACGCCTGAGGGTATTGAACCAAGGAACACGTTAAAGAGAGAATTATGTAAATGAGTTAATTTGGCTAGGACTTGAATCAAAAAGATTACAAGTAAAGAAACAAGCGGTTTTAGGCTGCTTTTCCGCAACCGCATTTAGGCCGGAAGTGATTTTTGAAATGTGTTTTTTTTAGTTTGATAGAGCGATCCATAACTCACAGGGTATAGTGCGCATTGGTATCACCCAAATATCACTATAAAATTTGTCACAAATGAAACATAATAATTGCTTTTACACATATCAAGTGAAAAATCTGCGGCAAATTAAGAAATATTTGATTTTTGGAGAATATTATGTATACGTACTTTACCACTTTACAAGTACATTTGGTGTTGCGCTCACAGTGACACACGTATGTCTTTTGTCTTACACTTTCAACAATTTCGTGTGTGATATCTGTGTTCACTGAAGTTCTTTACTTTCGTTTCATTGCTTCACTTGTCAATGACATCATTTCATGAAGTGTATCGCGATATGCAACATTTAATAGGCGACAAAATGGTATGGCCAATGTACATAAGAAAAAATCAGTGGACTAGTGATTTATTGGTCCAGGGATCGAGCTACTTTCGTTCGAACAGAAATAAAAATATTTATTGGTCCAGGGATCATGCTATTTTTCTGTTGGCCTCCATTTTGCTGTTTGAACTTGCCGTTCTAGTCATAATGACAAAGATAATGGGAATCTACAGACATAGCACTCCCATTCCACGGTGGACCTGAAAAAAGTAACAAAAGACGGCACCACCAGCGGAGTACGACATAAACCAGTCCTGTCTACAAGCCTTAAATATGTTTTAATATTTCTCAAATAACGACGGTATTTCTTAATTTGCCGCAGATTTTTCACTTGATATGTGTAAAAGCAATTATTATGTTCCATTTGTGACAAATTTTATAGTGATATTTGGGTGATACCAATGCGCATCGTACCCAACTCACAATTTGAAACCTTTCCAGGCTCCTTAGCTTTTGATCTTTCGGCACAATTGAGGAAATTGCTTAGTTGTACGTTTATCCTTGTATGGAGACCCCTACATTGTCTGCTAACACATGTTTTCAACATTAAAAACTAGCGAAGTTCTATTATGTTTGAAAAGTGACAATTAGCACTTAGAGAAATTTTCAGCAAATGTGATCATTATAAAACTCATTTAAATAGCTTAAAAGTGCACCTCTTTATTGACGATGTGTAGACGCGCCTCCACGTTTTAGGTAGCTGAGGAAGTTCTATGGAAATGACACACATCCTTTTGTTTGTGATTGTACTTGGGACTTACAGCACTAATTTTCAGAGTATCACTCTATCAGAAAATGTACGTTACTTTCATGTTATTTACTTGTTTGTTTTGTTTTAGATGTACAATTACTGCTGATGTGCCTTTCGCCAACCGTTATGTACTATCAGGGGCAGCCGTACCTTATGTGCTGAAGTGCTGCAGCACATTGCCTATTGGGAAAATTAAATTAGTATGAAAATATTATCTACAATCAAATACTGTACTGTACAGTGCATTGAAAAAGACGTCAGCCAAAGAATAGGACATTATTCAACTCCCCTCACAACCAGGTAACTACTGGTGCGCTCCACGCCGGGTGCTGTGCGATCACAGCTCACAGAAACCAGGAACTCTGCCTTTTGCGCATGCGTACCGAACTTTTCCGATACAAAGAGAATGTGTTCCGATCGGTTCCGACAGGCTGTGGAAACAACAGCCAAGACATCACTTCACAGCGATTCTTTGTTCGACCACAGACAGGCAGCACTTGCACTAGGCACACTTGCATTACGAACGATATGAGAACGTGGCAGCTGGCACCCTCTTGACTCAGCGGTAGTATTTAAGAGAGGATCGCTCAAAGCAAACGGGAAAACGAAATACTATAGAGCTGTTCGCGCCAGGTCTTTTAATACCAAAGAGGATAGAATACTACCAACTTGCCTATTCCATAGTCACATTTGTAAATCGATGAACTATAAAAATTGTACTTTTTATGTTGTCAAAATAAGGACATGATATTGTGATTTTCTTTAATTAATGTGTCTAGTTTATAAATGGCACTATAAAAACATAACATATAATTTTGCATTACGACGTTGCTGGTTTTATTTCAATGATGTTGGTAACATTGGGAAGTTCTGTTTTTGCGCGCTCACACCAAGTGTTTGAGATTTGAATATTTTGCCATTGCATGTGTTATTGTGTGTTTAATTATATAAGGTAACTTAGGGAGATCCCGACATGAGGGAGAACTCGACACTTTTAAGCTTAGCGCCCCTGGTAACCACAGTACTCTACAGGTCGAACTAGTAACTACATGTATTGGAGCCGTAGGGTGTTGTGCTCATGGTGATCCTGGTAGCAGACAATTATCACTATAAATACAAGACATCTGAATAGTTGAAGGTGAGTATGTAAGTGATATATGATGTAAAAGTAACGTGCTATAAGATAATGAGTAGGTTGTAGAACGAAATACGTAGATATGCGATATTTTTAAGGCAATGTTTGAGGTTAGGCGCACAAAGCACGTTTTGGAGAAGCGGCCATGTCATTTCCAAATCGCCAATCATTCAGCGTGGTAAGTGCTGCCACCTCTTGCCTGCCAATGTAACTCGGGGAGATGTCGACATGACAAGCGTGGGAGATCTCGACACTGTCATTTATCCGTACAATCCCGATATCCTCCAAGAAGACATTTTTGAATACGACCTTGTGCAAGACGAAAATGGTTCAAATCACTTACATGTTGGAGAAGATATTGCTGTCCAAACTAAGGCCAGTAGTCCTACATTATCACAGGAACATGAAGCCTCACCTGCATTTACACCTCCGAGTTGCTCAGTCCAGGAGTTATCTCCTGTTCCGATATTAAGACTCCTATCTGGAAAAGGAAGAGGAAGAAGAGTGCAAGAATCCGCCATGGTGACTTCTCAGGATTACCGACAAAAGTTAAGGAAGAGGAAACGCGGAAATGAACAGAATCCCTCAAATCTAAACAAAACAACGAGAACTCGTCGTGTTGGTAGTGGGGAAGCTAGTTCCTCAAGCAGTCTTAATTGCTCTGAGAATTACTGCGCAGTATGTGATGGCTATTTCTATGACGACAACCGAAATGAGGCATGGGTCCAGTGTAGTGGGGAATGCAGGAAATGGTTCCACGAGATGTGTGTAGAAAATGGAAACGACGAACAGTTTATATGTGCCCACTGTGTACAATAGCTGTGTAACTCTTCCGAGGTCCTACCTAGTGTCAGGTTCTCCCTCAGTGCGGGAAAAGTGGACATTTTTGCATCGTTTATTTATTTTCTAATTTACAATGATATGAAGTTTTATTTTTGGCCATAAATAATAGAAAACATACACTAACTGTCTACAAATTCACCAGGTAAAAATTGAACTATTTTGCAAATAAAGCATTATCAAAATTACAGGTTTTTGCTTAGCGTGTCGAGATATCCCTAAATTACTATAGTTCTATAGTTTTTTTATGAGGAATGTGTAATGTGTTGGGGTTGTTTGCGTGTTTGTTCAGTGTGGAAAACTCAGTGGAGAGCCTCTTGAAAACCGCATACCGGTATGTTTCTAAATATTTTTATTTTTTGGAGTGGGGATGGGTTACAGCACACAACTGATTTTCTGCACCAGCCGCCACTGTATACTATTATTTTCTGTCATATTACTGTACATTGTTCATTTTTAAGCGTTGAAAAATTCCTGGTTTATAAGATTTAACTATAGAAAATGTCTTCAGTTCCACGATGGTACTCGGATATTCCTTCTTTACATTAAGGAATATCGATTGTGGTGGTACATAAGATTTACAGTAGTTCTGAAATGCCTCGTAGACCACATAAGCAAAATGTTATACATAGGCATGTTAAAAGTCATGACATGAAGTGTAAAGCCCTGTCTGATACGGAGAAATGCAGAAAGTAAGTTGGCAGCGTTGTTCGTGTCGCGTGACTGTGAGCCTGCTTTTGGATGATGCTGGGTTCCAACCCCACCATCGACTCATTAAGTAATTATCCCTGGCTTCCCTTTTTAAAAACCCACACATAGGCTAATGGTACCTTACCGCTGCCTTCCTAATTTTACCGCTTTCCCATCCTTGTCGCCGAAACCTTCTACGTGTCTATATGGCTCTGAACCCCTGTTTCAGTCCTCGTTGGCAGCTGGAATTTGGCTTCATTTCTTTTCCACCAAAGCTAAACCCATATATCAGCTGAAATAACTTTTAGTTTGACTCATAGGACCACGCCTCATAATTGCAATCCTGTTCAGTCTATTTTGCAATTGCAAACACATGTAATATACGGTATAGTAACCATTGGTACTCTAGTGGGTCATTCGCTGTCAAATCCCATAGAACGTAAAGAATTCTGCTACGATTTGAGCCAATGGTATTTTCAGCCACCGAGGACAGTTCTGTCCAGACGCCGCCGGTCACAATATTTAAAGAACCGTGACTGATCACTGCGATGCTCCTAGTGTATTCAAAGGTGTGTATGCGTAGCACGCGTTAAGTTGTGGAAGAGGAACATTGGTTATTTACACATCGTCAGAAACCGAACCTGCCATCCGTCTGGCAAGGAGTCTCATGCCAGTTTCAAAGACGGGTAACTTACCTTACTCAACAGTGATCGCTGGGATGATTAGCTCAAGCAGAGCAGCGCTGCCCTTCTGAAACCAGCTTGCCAGGTTCCATCCTGGTTTAGTCCGGTGATACTTAAAGTTACTCAAATACGTCAGCCTCATGTCGGTAGATTTACCAGCACGTAAAAGGACTCCTGCGAGACAGCATTCCAGCCAGCTTCACGGCGTTACCGAAAACCATAAACATTAGTTAATGAAAATGAGGCATAAAACAAAACTACTATTATTACCATTATTATTATTAATTAGACTTTGCGTTACGTCAGACACACACAACCATAGGAGAGGATAGGGATAGGAGCGGGTAGGAAGCGGCCGTGGCCTTAATTGAGGTACAGCCCCCAGCATTTGCCTGGTGTGAAAATGAGAAACAACGGAAAACCATCTTCAGAGCTGCCAACAGTGTGATTCGAACCGACTACCTCCCGAGTGCAAGCTGATGGCTACGTACCCCAAACCACGCGGCCACTCGCTCGGTAACATTACTACTGTTATTATTATTATTATTATTATTATTATTATTATTAATATTATTATTATCTTCACCAAATACAACATTAACAATAACGATGGTAACCGGAGCAGTATTTAATATCTTTTCGCTAATTATGTTCTCATTGAATTTTATCGTTCCACAAGTTGTCAGTGGTTAACCAGGGATGGACGTGAAATTCTAGATCCGAGCCGTTCCGGAAACAGTCGATAGGTGGCATTAGTGTATCATCGGAATTCACACTGGAGTCGAGAGTGTCTGTTCAGGAGGCAGCGGTCTCGAGACTTCGCGACTCCGTTCGCTACCCATCCCTGCTCTGCAGCAGTTCGAGCATACGAGCAAGTAACCTGGCGGTACTATCTTCTGAACATCAGGGTGCTCTCTGTAAATTCACATCTTTAAAGAGAGCAGTTATCAACGAAAACATTTCAGGATATTGTTCAGCCTCAAAACTGTCGGTATGGTTGCAGTGAAGTAGTAATAAATATTGTGAATTGTGGAAAATATCGCTCGATGATTTAAATGCTAATCATCAAGCAGTTGCCCGTTCATTTTCTCTTAGGAGGACCTTCTCCTAAACGGGTATTATTATTATTCCTGACCTTTTTGCGAATTTATTGGGGTCGACACTTGATGTTAATTTGACCCACTTTCTACGTCTGGGTGCCTTCCTGACGCCTACCGTACGTGGAGGGATGTATGCACCATTTTTTATGCCTATAGTGGTTCGTAGTGGGTGTGTCGTATGTAGACGAAAAGTAGTGTAATTAGACGAACACAAATTCCGAGTATCCAAGCAAGAGGAATTAAACTTTCTAGGTTAAAATACTCGGTCCGGCCGAGAATCGAAACCGGGGCTCTCAGTACGCTGTCAGTTCAACCAAGACCCGGATACAGCAATGCGTATTACGTTGAATGTAAAACGAGAGACATAATACGTATGTGGATAAACAAGCCAGTCACAACAGTGAATTTAATTTGTCTTTTGAAACGAATGGACTCACATTATAAACGTTAACTTCAGTAGAAAACTTCAAAACACTGCTGTTGATTCGGGATAAATCCTCACTGCGTAAGGCGAAGAGGATATGTAACAAAAACACAGAACATACCTAGGAAGCTTTACTCATTTCCTCGGCACTGAATCTCTATATGCTACAGCTTTCATGTATCTCGAACATGTACATACGCATATAAATTTTCTGAGTACGGAAAGCTTCAGAAACTGCAATGATGTTCTGTATTTTGAGTTTCATACATTGATATAGATAAAGTACGATTTCCATTTACAGATGTAAATATTTCCTATATTATGTCAATAGTAATGAGATAGACAGTACACATGCAATTTAGAAATAAAATATGTAATATTCCTCTGTTTTTCAGTTATTATATAGGCCTACTCGTAGTTCCGAACCCCTATATTTTGCATTCACATTCTCCTACACCCACCTTCAGTTCCTCCCTGAAGAGTATGTAACATACGATATCAGTTCCTATGGATGGAAATGGAGAGAAATGTCTAAGATATATTATGACGGATGTCGCTGAGATGAGACTGAAAGAGGTATGCAGAATCCGGTATCTTATTGGAGCCTTTTCGAAAGTACGTTACATGCTGCAAGAAGAGACTCAAGTAAACTGATAATTTTGTGTAAATATTTATGTGATTGTGATGAAAACACATTAAGTTAGAAGTAAGCCACTGCACCACTCCCTTCACTGCAAGTCGCAATGTTATATGTTTGGAAATAGGCTATTTAAGTTATCTGTAATTTTCTATATGATTGAATTATAATTGCTATATTATGCTACCCTACCCGTAAATAAATTCAGTTTTAATGTATTCTTCGTGTTTTCATATATTTGATTTTTATTCGTATTTTTAGGTTATCGCTTAACTTCTCGTTCTGAAGTAATTGTACAAAAATATTTCCTGCAACGTAACGTAATTCATGATTTAATGTCATTTCATTTCTATAGTAGGCTATTGTAAGCAGCAGGCCCAGGATATTGATAACATGTCATCTTTTAACTGGCGTAATACACACATTGCTAACTTGTATATACATCCTGAAGAGTAGTGATTACAGTGAAAATGAAATGGCGTATGGCTTTTAGTGCCGGGAGTGTCCGAGGACAAGTTCGGCTCGCCAGATGCAGGTCTTTTGATGTGACTCCCATAGGCGACCTGCGCGTCGTGATGAGGATGAAATGACGATGAAGACGACACATATACCCAGCCCCCGTGCCAGCGAAATTAACCAATTAAGGTAAAAATTCACGACCCTGCCGGGAATCGAACCCGGGACCCCTGTGGCCAAAGGCCAGCACGCTAAAAATTTAGCCATGGAGCCGGATGTGATTACAGTAATGCGTAAGTATTCAGTTTTCGTCATTTCTTCCTCATTTTTGCCATTTTAAATTTTTAGGTCTTATTTTCACATTTGCGCCATATTTTGTCATTTTCAGCAATTTGTTATATTAATTTCTTTCTCTGGTCATTTTTCTTTGTTCTGTGTTATTGTTTAGTCAATTTTATGCACCTATGTTAAGTTATCAACATATCTGAATATCAAACGAGCTTTCAATGAACGAGAATGGTCAAACATCGAAAGGTTCAGAAAGGTTCGAAAGTTGTAAAATAAAGTAACCTCTACAACCCGTAGCCGTAATCTTTTGAAATCCGCATCCTTAGAGAGCAAGGAGACGTTTTTTTTCTAATTTGGATGGGCTTAACATGATGAGGTCGTTACTGTCATTATATTAGATAAATATTCCCATCCGGTCGGGCTGTTGATGTGTCTGAGTACTATTATACGTTTTACACGAAGCAAGCCTTATTTCTTCATGTGTGAGTCAGCTGAAGCGTTATAATGCCTAAGATGAAGTCATCTACAGTAACGCCGTCCATTGATGGAAGATGATTTCACAATTCGGCGAGAATATTTTATCTACAGACGGTAAGATATTTATTTCTGAGAAATATGCAAAGTAAAAGGGGCAGGAGATAAAATATTTAACATTTAGCAACATGTGGGTCGCGACAAACTCGTGGTATCCAGAATACCAGTGAATTGCAGACGGTGCATGATATCAGCTACTTTGGTTGTAAGAATTGAACATTTTTTAAAGACCGACATTTTATTATCTCAGATATCTATCTTATCTATCTACAGTATGTTTTTATTCATGCTACTACTACCACTACGACTACTACTACTACTACTACTACTACTACTTTCTTCGTTTTTTGAGTCATTTTCTCACTTATTTTAAGTCATTTTCGAGGATGTTCAGGTTATTTTATAGGCCTTTTTCGGCATTTATTAAGTCATCGAATTCGGGTGGTAATTAGGCATTGCCACTGGGATAGCTCCCAATGTTAACGTGCCCATATGCCAATTCCTAGACCTTACAGAGCCTACTAACTCAGCCCATTGGTATCAAACGATGTACCTTGCTGCCTTCCGGAGTTAAAGATTATACGAACTGGTAGAAAAAACACAAAAAACAAACCCCAAGTCACTTAAGGCCCTTCAAAGGGCTTTAGCCTGTCAAGCGACCGCTGCTCAGCCCGAAGGCCTGCAGGATTACCAGGGGCTGTGTGGTCAGCATGACGTACCCTCTCGGGCGTTATTCTGGGCTTTCGAGACCGAGGCCGCCATCTCACCGTCAGATTGCTCCTCAATTCTAATCACGTAGGCTGAGTGGACTTCGAACCAGCCCTCAGGTCGAGAGAAAAATCCCTGACCTGGCCGGGCATCGATCCCTGGGCCTCCGGGCGAGAGCCAAGCATGCTACATACGAACTAGTAGCACATCTAATAATTGCCCGAAGTTCATGGCCTGTGAAAGGAATAAATTTTAGCGTGGGCCGATAACGTTGCAATGTTATCAAACAACCTAAACTACTCATTTATTGCATTGGCATGAATTTAAGACTAAACTTCTCAGAACCAGAGTGTTATACTATTCTATTTTACTGAAATGTAATTATCTAACTGAACGACATGTACGGAACCACAAGTGGTCGATACTTCCCGCCTGTCACAGAAGGGGATTTACGGCTGAAAGAGGTTAATGGTATTTTAGGTTAATGAATATGGACAGAAAGTGTGATGTAATACTCCCTTTCAAGACTTACGAGATTATCTCGTACTTCCATGTATGCCGTAATTAATCCCCTCCCGCACCTGGACGGCGCTGATTGTGCACTCCCTCGAGCAATACTGAAATTCAACATGCAAATAATGGAATTTGTGTTCAACGAAGTGGCAATATAAACGTTGCCTGTGTGACAGTTTCATTGACTGTTGAAGCGCAGCCCATTACGTGACAAGACTGTTAATGAAATTCGTCAAGTTTGATTCGTTACATGTAAATCTTCAGATTAAAATATCATCCATCATTAAGTGGATTCTATGAATCCTATTATCACAGGCCTATGGCAGACGCTGACAACTACAAGAGGGTTGAGGCAAAACGTGACGGTAGTGGAAAACAGTTGCTGATAACGTGCTCTGCCATGCACCACAGTGATGTTTGCATAGACGTCTTTATAGTATAAATACAGGGTTTCTCTTATAAATCCTGACCGTCCAGCGGCATTTTTACTCTCCGAGACCTAACCAACAGTACGGGAAGAGTGCGTGTAGTTGTTGACCTTGCAGGGAGCGTGCGCGTGTTGGACCTGGCATCAGTAGCCAGGTTGAACTTCAGCTGTTAGCATGGTGAGACAGTTATCATTGCAACGCCGTGCTTTCGTGTGTACAAGTTATTGTAAGTACGAGTCAGCTCGACGAATACGCGATAAATTTGTCCAGCAATTTGCTAGTAAAGTGCCGCCTTCACGAGCACAGATTCAATTAATTGTAAACAAATTTGAAACTACTGGCTCAGTGCTCAATAAATAACATGCGCGCACACGAACAGTTTTGATAGAGGAAAATCTAGATGACATTGGTGCGAATCTTGAACGGTCACCGAATAAAGCACTCTCAAAATTAGCGCAAGTAGGGGTTTCGGTTTCTCTTCCATACAGGGCTACAAAGCTGTTAATCATCCAACCCTACGGGTTTACACGGCCCCACTGTTTAAAACCTGCTGAATCAGCCACAAGAGTGAGATACTGAGAGCGGAATCATGCATCAATGAATGATCGTTTATTCGACCCACAGCTTGAGTTCTTTTAGGATGAGAGCTTCTTTCATCTTAATGGTTGCGTGAACAGTCATAAGTCTCGCTCCTCGAGTGCAGAAAATCCTAATGGTGTTTATGAAGTCCCTCTTTATGAAGGATGACACTTGTAAGGTAAGATTTCATATAAGATTGTATACATGCTTAAAGAAGGGCGACCGCGCGCGACGTAAGTTGGGCTGAGGCAGCTTTCGTAGCTCGGATTACAAACACCGTGCGCTCGGTCTGGGTATATAAGAGAGACCGTGTAGAACTGTATAAACTTAATTCTTGTTGCTAGTATTTTAAAGTCGGACTAACACATCCAAGGCTTTCGGTAACGTAACGACGGGAAAGAAATAGGATTTGCAAGTGGGCGGCCAGCTTCAACATTTGACGGGTGTGAAAGTAAGTGAGACTGAATCAAGGTGCAGAAAAGTTAATGCAGCGAGCTCGCCGTAGCGATCAACAGTATTCTATCAGAAAGAAGTCAGCTCCCGGACGAAATTATCTTTACATCGGTCTGATTCCAGACCAACTTTCCCGTAAGGGAGTGAAAGCTAGATGGACTCGGAATATCTTATAACCTTCAAGTAACAGACACTGATGTAGCGAGTATGACAGCTGGTACGAACGGGTGAAAACAATGGCTGGAAGGTATTCAGAATGAGAATAAAAAGCCTAAGTTAGGAATGAACTCGATGGATGAAGCAGTACGCATAAACCGGCTTCAGTGGTTAGGTAATTTGAGACGAATGGACGAGGATAGGTTACCTAGAGGAATAATGTTCTCGGTGATGGAGGGTAAAGTAAGTATAAGGAGATCAAGACGACTATGTTTAGACTCAGTGGCCTCTTTTGGTAAATTCCCAGAGACTTGCAGACTGAACACTAAAAGGCATAATAATGAAGGGTAATAATGCATAATGAAGATCTATCCAGAAGAAGAATTTTATTGGCCTTTCGTCCCGCTAACTACTTTTACAAACTTCGAAGATGCCGAGATGCCAGACTTTTGACCCACAGGAGTTCACTTACCTGCCACCGACACGAAGTTAGCGTATTTGAGCACATTGAGATACCAGCGTATTGAGTAGTTGAGTTCAGAAGGCCAGTGCTTTATCGTTTGAGCTACTCAGCTCCGCCAAATATACAGTTAAAACAGCTGACCGTTGATCAGATATCACTGATTAGTTGAAATCACGCTGGTTACGTGCCCATCATGCGAGTTGGCCGTGCGGTTAGGAGCGCGCGGCTGTGAGCTTGCATCCGGGAGATAGTGGGTTACAACCCCGCTGTCGGCAGCCCTGAAGATTGTTTTCCGTTGTTTCGCATTTTCACACTAGGCAAATGTTGGGGCTGTACCTTAATTAAGACCACGGCCACTTCCTTCCTATTCCTAGGCCTTTCCTATTCCATCGTCGCCATAAGGCCTATGTGTGTCAGTGCGACGTAAAGCAAATAGCAAGAAAAACTTACGTGCCAAGGGGGTTTGACGCGAGTGGGCTTCGGTAGCTTACTGGCCTTGGTTCACATGGGTAAATCTTAAATAATAATTCGCTTACAGTTAATAAAACATGGGTATAGTTTGGTAGGTCAATATTATGTATTTGGAATCTAGATTCTATTTGTATTTATTATATGATTTGTTCCCCTGAAGTGGGGTCCGATCATCCATGAATCGGAATTGTGGCGGCTCAATTACAACGTCGGAGTACATTTCGATAGAATTGCCATCGATGTCGGCCAATTCCCGAATCCGGCGTCTGGAACCACTGCCTATTCCTGGCCATGGACTACTTCGCCAGGTGACAAAGCTCTGTGCTATTCCTAACCAAGAGGCATCTACGGTAGCCGATGCCTTAGTGAAGAACTTTTTCTGCTGGTTCAGTGTACCCTGAGATCTGCATAGCGACCAGGAAGGAACTTCGAGTCGAGGCTGATGCATTAGGGTCCGAAACGTCTGGGAGGTGATAAGAACCGTATGACGCCTGTTCACCCTCAGTCAAATGGCATGGTGGAGCGTTTCATAGAATCCGTCTAGGGGCACCTCAGGAAGGTGGTTTCGACGCATCAGATGAACTAGGATGAGAAGGTCCTACCATCCCATGGTCAATCGAGCGTCCACGCACGAGACGATGGACGTAACACCTGCCAACATGGTAACCGCGATTGAGCTACGCCTGCCATGCCATCTGATGTTTGGATCGACACCAGATCCGGAACTTCTAGCGACGGACTACATGTTGGATGCAGTTGGTGAACATCCTAAAGGTAATCCATGACTATGCCCGACAACACCTCAGAGTAGCCAGCGAAAGGATGAAATCCCGCTGCGACATGCTGGCGAATCATTCCGGTTTCCAAGAAGACGACTGGGTTTGGCTGTGCCAACACCGACACTTCAATCGCCATAGGAGGGCCCATACACTCCTCCCATTAGGATTAACGCCGTCGTCTAAAGAATCCAACGGCCTCCTTGAAGGTAGATGATAGTTGTCCATTTGAATCGCCTGCCACCGTGTCGTGGAGCAGCTTACGACGAGCAGCCTTATGGAGTGGGTAATGTGACGTTGTACACCATTTCATTTTAAGGCTTTGGGAAGAACAAGTTAGACTGGCATAGCCGCGAGTACCGAGTTAGGGCACCACCCGCTTGCTACTGTAGCTACCATTCGGGATCGGGTCAAGCACGCAAGGCCAGCCACCTCTGCCACCACTTCGTGATCTCATCACAGGCCTCCCTGACGGCGCAAAGAGGGACTAGAAGGTGAACCTAAAGCTTTCTGATTCCAGATGACACCTGCGGCTTCTACACTTGGCAAGTATCTGGAAGGACCGGTCACCCTACTTAAGGCAGGCCGAACGTCCTCCGGTGGTTCAGTTCTGCTAGAGATTGAGAATCTCTGAGTTCCTTGAAGCTGTAGTGACCTGGATCAGTCAGTGGACAGTGTCAACTGAGTTCTATTAGTACTGACGTCGAGTACGGGACAGTGCAGCTGAGCGACGAGGGACAGTGGACGAACACCTCCGTGAGTGTATGATGTGTGTGCCTCGTACATGGCTGCAAGACTGTGTTGTGCACGCGCGAACTGTGAACAGTGTAATGCGCTAATTTTAATGTGATATAGTGAATAACTAGTGTAAGTGAACAGTGAGAACAGAGAGATGGAGAGAGAGCGAGAGAGAGAGAAAGAGAGAGTACTCGTGTAGTTTTGTAAGCAGTTAGTGTTGGTTAATAAATGTTGGAGTGAACGCTGCCAGTTTTGTGTTCATTTACCTACCACCTTCAAGTCGCAGTAGTTCCCATTCTCGACTCAAATATGATGGTTATCATGTCGATACTCACTGTGCTCTGTTTCCGAGATTCCTTGGATTTCTTCATGAACAAGATAACTTTTTTCTTTCAAAGCGGTAACAATGGCAGATCTTTTTTCCTGGTGCCTGGAATTACGCAGTGATTCGCCGCACGAATTCACTGCTGCGATTTTATTATAGCTAAACCATGAAGTTAGTAGAGAAACATTTCTCGATATTTGTGTATAATTCCCCGTGTCTCTGGAGTACTTTGCCCGAGTTCTTAGACACACTTTACTTTACACCTGCTGATTACACACGGCGAGCTGCTTCGTGGAGATTCCATTGATTGCCGTACGTGCTTTGTTAACAACGAGGAAAGCGCGAACAATTATCCCACCTGAGAACTGGAGAGGCAGTTGATTAGTTCGGGCTAGTAGCAAAGAGTGTGCACTTGCGGAAGAAATCGGGTACGAGCTATTGGAGTTATCCAGCGAGCTGCAAACGCGGACTGAGAGGAGTTGAAAACATATGGATGAGAGCCTGTGTTGAATGATCCAGTGCTCGAACACACGACCTTGTAATACTTGGAGTGATGTCTTACAGCTTAATATTAAGCTTATCAGAATCGCGCACTTGTGCACATAGAGCCTGTTTTATATTGCTTGTATAAAAATTCCCCTCAATGTGTCTTTGCGTATGTTTACCCTACAGCAGACGTTCCTATATTAAAAAGAGCTTGTTCTAAGCAATAACACGAACGTTCAACCTTCCCTGCCAGTAACGTTTTCTTTTGGTTGAATACTCCTTAGCGCTGATTAATAAAATGCGATTCTCTGGGTAATTCTATTCTTTCCAGAAGTATGAGGAGTCCAGTGTTTTGGACCTGTATTGTATGAAGATGTCACACTTTTTCCGTCATTTTTGTGCTGGTCCAGTTTTACATTATCCTGATATGGCGGCTAGTATCAAAAGGAGGAATGTATTAAGATTAAATCACGCGGTAAAGGACATACGTCTCGTAAATAAATTTACATTTTATGATCTGTAACTTCAGTCATTCCAAGACAAAATATTTTTTCAAATAGGGCCTAAACGTATATATTGGAATTTCTTTCTCTAATGTCGAGCTTTAGGATGCGTAGTGGGAACACCATAAACATACTTGACCAAGATACCAAAATACATAACATTAAAGTTAATATTGTAAAATTTCCCAAGAATTCGTATGAACTAAAATGGAAACATTGCAATGTACTCTATGAGTGACACTTTCATACGATTCATCAAATAAATTGACTGCTTACTTAGCTTACTTTTCCTATAACATTTAATATCGTTTCCGGGGATCACTGATTCAAAAATCCCTTTTAGTAAAAATGTCCCGAGATTCCTTCTCAGCACTGAAGAAGTCAAACATCAATAAATTTACTGTTTAGGTAAAGTAATCTAATATCTTACGTTAACTCAAGGCCTGTTGTGAATAGTTCCAATTAGAGCTCTGCATTTAAACGTTTCTGTAGTAGTATTCATCATTCGGTAGTTGACTGATAATCTTACAGTTGTAACCAATTATTTCGAAGTGAGCAAATGTATGTGTTATTTTCATGAATGCAGAAGTACATAAAAATATTTTCAGTATCAGTTTCTGATAATTAATGAGATAACTTCGTAATTTGTTTTATTAATAAGAATGTGTAATGGTGTATGTTTTCCCCTGTTAGAGCTTACCGCATTCTTTGGGAAATGTAGTCAGTTGAAATTAAAATATTTGTAAAAACCCAGTTAAGAAGCGAACAAGGACAGATTATTTTAGGTATGGGTGTGTGTGTGTGTGTGTGTGTGTGTGTGTGTGTGTGTGTGTGTGTGTGTGTGTGCAAGATCCGGTTCGAGTAACTCAGAGAATTTAACGTACTCAGTTGCCTTGATCAGTCTAGCATGTGATGGGTGTCAGCACATTATAGTATATAGTTGCTGGAGGGACAATAAATCACCAGCAAGATGCAAGATGGATGTCCTCAATGAGTGCACTCCGCTCCGCATTTGTTACTGTAGCGCGTAACGCTGTAAATCGCCTACCACAAAGCTGAATGGTTGGAATTCCACTTCCGCCAGATGTTACTATTGGGACTGGATCCCTTTCTGTTGGGACACCAAATAAATAATGGTGGAAGTGTTTGTCAAGGACGTCAGTGATACTCAGTACGTGTTTAGTCTACCAGTCAGTTTATTGTTGAACTGGGTATATTTCTGCCGGAGCTGAGTGGCTCAGATTGTAGAACACTGGGTTTCCGAGACATAGGTAATGGGTTCGACACCAATTCAGTGAGGTGTTACTTGAAAATACGCCAGCCTCATGTCACTGGATTTACATGCATGTAAGAGAATTCCTGCGGGACAATGTTTCCTCAATACAGCGTCTCCAAAAGCAAAAAAAATTAGTGGGCCGTAAAACCATTATCTTTTTCTTCTTCTTATTCGTCTTCTTATTATAATTTTTTTTATGCGTATATTTATATGAAACCAGTCATATAGTGTTGGGGTATCGGGCTTGCCAAGTTACTCGAAAGTCCTACGTTCTATTCCTTACCATTCCAAGGATTTCAATACTGCAGAGAGGGCTGGAGCGGCCTTGTGAAAACTGAGACGTTTTCTAATACTAAAGACAGCCAAGAAATACGAATGACAACCTCGTTTTTCTGTCCAGTGACCAACTAAGTGAACTGTAGTAGTTTTGGTAAGCCAAGAACAGTAAGGGTTTTATGTGCTCGGGTTTCTGATACGTCTTAGGACACTGCAGGTAGCTATAATTATACAACTTAAGATACTCTCTTGTTTTTCTGTATCAATTATCTTCTCATTTATGAAACCTTTAGGAATGGATATTACAATTCACGATTGCTGAGCTGAGTAGTTCAGACAGTTGAAAAGCTTGCCTGCTGGCCCCAACTTGACAGGTTCGATCCTGGCTCCGTCCCGTGGTATTTGAAGGTGCTCAAATACGTTAGCCTCGTGTCGGTAGATTTACTGGCACGTAAAATAACTCCTGTGGGACAACATTCTGGCACCTTGATGTCTCGAAAAACGGCCAAAAGGAGATAGTGAGACGTAAAATAAATAACATTATTATTATTAAATTCTACGCCTATCTACGACTATCCTACAATGTCCTGTCAAGTAGAATTCTCACGAGGTTAGGATGAATGATTCCCTTCTGCACTTTAACAGAAAAAAACATGACGTCGGATCATTTAAATAGTAGTCTACTACAACTCAAAAAACTCAAAACTACAAAGGTATCAGTCAAAATGACAATTTTAAAATATATTCAAATAATTTAACAGGTTAATCACATGCGGAAAATATGTCGGTAGAGAGTTTTTCCGTAGGTACTTATTAGTTCTATTGTAAGGCGGTTGTACAAGGAAAGAAGCATTCATTTTTCAGTTCATCAACAAATTATATTCCAGTAAATCAATAGTTTTCGGCTGAATACTGAGAGTTCTTAATAATCATGTTATTTATTTTACGTCCGACTAACTAATCTTACGGTTATCGGAGCCGCGGAGGTGCCGGACTTATTTGAGCACCTTCAAATCCAACTCAGCCGGCTTACAGCTTTCTTACAATGAAGATCTGTGGATCTTGGGGTTCTAAGGACACAAATATATAAAAAAATACCAGTTCCAGACTTGTGGCGGTAATGAAGTGAGCCATCGATGTTTTATCTCAGTAACTACAGAATCTACACTTCCTAACCTCCTCGGAACGGCTTACTATGAGGACGAGGGGATAATATGAGAAGAGGGTCATGAAACTAGGTGCGTTGGATGTTCACAAGAAAACAGCTTCAAATTTATTTGCTGACATCTTTTCGACTCAGTCTCATTTTAAACTTTGGCTGAATAACATGGGTGCATAGGATCTTTCTAAACTCAAGGTTGCGGAACGGAATTTCGGGTAGTCGGTGGGCACATAAATATGCATAATTTTAGTCAGTAGGTTTATTCCTTTGTTAAAGGAAATGTCTAATTTATGGAAAATATTCCGATGAGTGGATGTTCTTTTTACCTATTATTTCTCAAGGGATTTTAAACACATTCTAACATATCACTCTCTAACAAATTCCTTCACGTTTCGTCAACAAGAACTTTACGGCAAGGTGTCATTTCATACTCCCAGTCTCATTCTAAAAACAATGTGGTACCTGATAACACAACGCAGTAGCTCAGTCCAGTTTAGCGTTCAAATGACAACGCATCCTATTCGAAGATAATTACACAATCTGAAAAGAACAATAACAAAAACACCGTGCCAGGTTAATAAATAGCCTATTAATATGTAAGAAATTACTAGGTGACAGGTCACTCTTAGAATTTAATTACGTTATAAGAAGAAGAAGGAGGAGGAGGAGAAGGAGAAGAAGAAGAATGTTATTGCTTTTACGTCTCAGTTACTGATTTTACGGTTTTTGCAGAGGCCGAGGTTCAGGAACAATTCGCGCACAGTTCTGTAACACCCAGTAAAACTACAGACATTAAGGCTGACCTATTCCAGCATCATCAGATACCACCGGACTGAGCTTGGATTCAAAACCTCCAATTTGAGCTTCTACCGTCTCAGGGACTCAGCCAAGCAATTAGGTTACAAAGTATAACAGATATACAGCAATTAATATTGAATTCTGTTTCGCCTTAGCAGTAAGGACAAAGTGTGGCATCTGGTTACGCACACGAGGATATATGGAGGAATATCCGCTGAAGTTATAATAAGGTAATCATATTCAGTAAAATGTCAGTGGTGTAGTCGTTTGATCTTTATCATATTCCAAGGACTGTAAGTTCAAGTCCAACTGAGTAAGGCGATATTTGTAGGTGACTGACTGTGACGGTTAAGTGTCGCCGTATTTAGTTACAGCCTACGGAACAAAATTACGACAACTTGGCATCTCTTAATAGGTGTAACGACCTTCGTTATCGTTGTGTATTTATTTAAACTTTAAAATAGTGAAGATTAACAATACAGGATGCATTTAGTGGATGGAGGCACGCGATAATTTATTTATATTGTAAATTAACACTCCGATAATCATCATTAATGTGCTGATATTCACGTTCCAGTTTACCCAATTGACACATAAAGACTTTTCCAGCTCAACTGCAGTTTTAAATATTAGGCTACCATTCAACCCCTCGCAACTGATTAATTTACTGGGCGAGTTGTCCGTGCGGTTAGGGGCGCGCAACTGTGAGCTTGTATCCGGGATATAGTGGGTCCGAACTGCTCTGTCGGCAGCCCTGAAGATGGTTTTCCGTGGTTTCCCATTTTCACACCAGGCCACGACGAATTCCTTCCCACTCCTAGCAGTTTCCTATCCCATCGTCACCATAAGATATATCTGTCTCGGTACGACGTAAAACAAATTGTAAAAAAAAGCTACTGATTAAGTCTTGCATCAATTTCTTCCGAACGGCGACAATGAAGTGGGAGAAGGGGGCGGGTTGGGGGAAAGATGTTTTGGTTTCTTTTAAAGATTTGGCGTCCCATATCAACACAATGTGTGTTAATGGTTGTCCACTGAAAGTAGATTGAAGGCATCATATAAAGGAACGAGGGATTCGTCGAATTAATGACTGCCCGCTTCTACAATACCAGAAGGTTCTGATTGCTTTGATGTACTAGCCCATGTGAGTTTTTTTTTACTTCTATAATAGGTCTCTCCAGCCAACTCAAAACGGTAATCAGGGACTTTGGTGCACGCGGAAGACTATCGTTTTACTTACCAGTGTGTGAATGCACAAAATAACTTATGATGATGGTTTAAACTATTTACTATCATATTGTATAATCGTTCTCAAATGTGGAGGTTATTTAACAACATCTTGATATTTAACTTAACAACTGAGATGGTGAGTTCTACAGGTTTAGTCTGAAGATAGTACACTAAGCAGAGTTGGTGACGTAATGGTCTATGTTGTGTCTGCCAGACTGCGAGAAAGTTTTCTCACGGGAGTCATAAATTAATAACAATTAATATAGTTCTAAGATGACCTCCTTCTATCGCTTGCTAGTCATATTGAGATCTTGTTCGTATCTATAATATGGTTATTATAATCATGCAGTAAAGAAGTACTGTATGCCCTAGGAATATGAAGGATATCTAGTTTTAGTAGCAGGACTAAGAGGTGGAGAAACGTTTTTTCTATAGGTACAATACACTGTAATGTGCTACATGTAATGGGATACGACATATTTATACACTCATGATCATAGAAACCGTAACACCTTGATAGACTAGAGATAACAAGTTCATATTCACAGGACATGTGCATTAGTATGTTCTGAAGAAAGGCTTAGCATTTGAAAAATGTCGGCCCTCAGGTTCAAGGACCACTTCGATATCACAGCACACCAGCACCTACTGGTAAAATGTGCCTGCGGCTCTCGTTGTCGCTTTAAACCGAAGGTAATGGATCAGTGTGACTAGAGCAGATGTGTAGAATGCCTCGCAGACGTATGCGAGAACCGTACCGTCAAATGAGTGAGTTTGAAAGAGGCTGCATTATTGGCATGAGAGAACGTGATGCATCCATCCGGAAAATTGCTTCTCGCATGGGACGAAGTATGTCAGCAGTGCAACGGGTGTGTACAAAATCGTTCACAGAAGACCGTAGAATATGACGAGATGGGTCTGGTCGCACCACCCAGACATACAACGCCAACTTAAGGCCTCATAGTTTCGGGTGTTATTGGGTACAACCACATATCACAGTTGATGCGTGTCCACGGCACTGTGATCAGTTTGACATACGTGAATGACATCCTGTGACCCGTAGCCATACCCTTTCTGCATGACACCCCAGACGCCATATTTCAGCAGGATAATGCGAGACCACATGTTACTGCTTTCTTGTTGTCGGAGGATGTCAGACTGTTGCCCTGGCTCGCCCGATCACCGGACTTGTCGCCAATCAAAAATGTGTGGGATATGGTGAAACGACGGGTGCAGCGCTGTGACCCAATGCCAACCACCAACGATGAACTGTGGAACCAGGTGAATACAGCATGGATGGCTATACCCCAGAACGCCATTCTCACCTTAAACACGTCGATGCCATCACGCGTGGAACAAGTTATCAGTGCCCATGGAGGACCCAGTGACTACTAAGCAACAGGACACAGGACCTAAGTGACTGAAATGCTAATAGTTCCTGCAGAACATACTAATGAACATATCCTGTGAATATTAATTTCCTATCTCCAATCTTTCTAGTTTTCATGAACAATGAGTATAGAATTGAAAGAATAACATAAATGCATTTAATATCGTAGAAACAACACAAGAGAAGAGACAATCAGGATGATTTAATGCTGAGCACATGCATTGATAATGTAACATTGTGAAAATTCTTTACTGCGGTGTTTAAATAGAAGAGTAAAGTGGCTGTGGCCGACCTCAAACTCGTTCAAACTTGAACTCCCAATACTATAAGGAAACGTGGCTTAGTGGGCTTAAATTTCTAACATTTCTTATGTTGTGATCCAGTAATTAACTGTAACTATGCCTTGGTACCAATTTATGTTATACTTTCAATTAGCTTGCTTACCACCGGGCGAGTTCGCCGTGCGGTTAAAGGCGCGCGGCTGTGAGCTCCCATCCGGGAGATAGTGGGTTCGAATCCCACTGTCGGCAGCCCTGAAGATGGTTTCCCTGGTTTCCCATTTTCCCACCAGGAAAATGCTGGGGCTGAGCCTTTATTAATACCACGTCTGTTTCCTTCCAACTCTTAGGCCTTTCCTATCCCATCGTCGCCATAAAACCTATCTGCGTCGGTGCGACTTAAAGCTACTAGCAAAGAAAAGTTGGCTTACCTTGCTTCCCTTTGATATATCTATTTAAACACCACTTTATATTCACCATGTCGTTTACCACTAACACACCGCTGAGTAGTATACCGTATAATTGGTTGCGTATATGATATTGATAACTTTCCGAATAAAATCTGAAAAGTTCATATTTCCAAGACCTACTGGTTGATAACTGAGTATTCTAATCCTCACCCCTATAAAGCAACTACTACGTAAATAACCTCATCTACAAAAGAAAAATATCCCTCCTAGAAGAAGATTTCGTTTTGCTGCAAACTCCGATATACGGTCACACCTCAACCGGATAGTCACACGATTTTAGTAGTGATACGATGAGGAGAATGGTCTTGCCACTAGACGCCGTGAACGTGCTGCAATCCCAGGCCTATCGTAAGGCTCGCAGGTGCAACTCGTATGTAATGGCACGCTGCTCTTAGTTGCGGAAAGCTCGTCGACTACTTGGTATGCTTCTACGGTTCAATAGAAGATATTTTTCGCAGTTACCTCTGCTTGAGAGGAGGCGTATTACTGAATGCACCAGGCTGCATGGTCAAATTGACGAATCACCCGTTATATAGGCTGTTCCGACAAGACATTTAGGGCATGTTTGGGACAGTGGATGTGTGATGACATGCACACACGGCTACTGGCTCAGGATACCCTCGACTGACCACCAGGAGAGTGTATCGTATGATCCTCCGATAAACACGATCACGATAGTTGCGGTGTCCACCAACCAGGCACATGCAGTACCATCTTTACAGGCTGCTATGTCTACCCGAACCATTTCTAGGCGCTTGCCTGAAGAAAATTTATTCTCACGACGCCCTTTGTTTGTCCTGACATTGACGCTCACCCAGTGTTTCCTCCGTTTACAATGGTATCGTGAACTACAAATCTGGACTGCTGCGGACTGGAGTCATGAAGGTCCCCTTTGTATGCTGACAACGGCCATGTTTGAGTGTAGAGGCCTCATGGCGAGCACTTCAATCCTTCCTTAGCTGTGATGTGACACACAACCCCAACTGCCGGTTTTCTAGTCTGGGGGTGGCGGGAGTGTGATCTTCACATATGGCAGTCAGTTATCCCTCGTAATGGAACAACCTGCAGCCGCATGTGTTGCCATTCAGGACAAGGCTTCATGGAGGAATTTTTCTGCGGAATAATTCTCGTCTGCACACAGCAAGGATATCATAAGGATGCCTTCTCATCATTGCCACACTTTTATGGCTTGCCTGATCGCCAGGTGTATTGCCCATCGAACGTGCTTGGAACCACCTGGGGCATCAAATTTTGCGGCGTAGTAGTTTACGCGTGCTAGAGCACCAGTTACATCTTATATAAACGGATATACTGCTGGATACCATAAGAAATTCGTACACGTCCATGCCCACTCGTATCACATATTGTATCTGAGCTCGAAGTAGACCCACATGGTCCTAGATTCCTTCGACAAATGTTCAGTTTTCCGCAATTAATAATCTTTTTTGCTCTTACATATTTATGACATACTTACATCAACGTTACATTCTCCCATATCAAACTTTATGTGATTCCGGCACCATCTCTTTGGTGGGTGATTTTTTGGTAATGAGAGCGTGTCCCACGCATGATACAGGGGAAGTATATTCGATCGATTATCTGGGAAAACAGGAACTAACACTGAGCATTTATTAGCACAGTTTTGTTGCATCGGGCGAGTTGGCCGTGCGCGTAGAGGCGCGCGGCTGTGAGCTTGGATCCGGGAGATAGTAGGTTCGAATCCCACTATCGGCAGCGCTGAAAATGGTTTTCCGTGGTTTCCCATTTTCACATCAGGCAAATGCTGGGGCTGTACCTTAATTAAGGCCACGGCCGCTTCCTTCCAACTCCTTGGCCTTTCCTATCCCATCGTCGCCATAAGACCTATCTGTGTCAGTGCGACGTAAAGCCCCTAGCAAAAAAAAGTTTTGTTGCATTTAGCTCATTATTATTTAAAAACTGATTTGTAATTAAGATACTATAAATATTTATTCTTCTTTTGCAGGTGAGTACCGGTGGTACAATCTTTGTGACTGAGGACGTTTCTGAACGGTCTGTGAGTTATACTGTACATAATTAACTTAAGAAGCCTGTTCTTCCCGGAAGTGATTATGTGTTACATGTTCACACTTCATTTATTTCATAACAATGCATTACAAAATGTGGTTCTCTCCAACTTATGAGGGAATTAAAGGTACATTGTAGAAGTTAATGGTAATTATTTTCTGTTTAATGTGTTGTGAGATTTGTACATTTATTCCATGGCGGCAAGAACTTAAATATTCTCTATAGGTAGATATCTAGCTTTTAATGTTCAAATCATTCTTGTACTACGTACGTACTATTATGATCATATTTTTAAATCATGTTTCTAATAAAATGATTCTTCAGTAGTCTACACTAATGAAAACAAGTGACTTCATTTCTAGGGATGTAACCCTCATTACCTGGAGTTTGTATTTACCTCGAACATTATTTCATATTTTATTTTAAAATTATTTTACCAAAATACGTGCCCCTGAACGTCTTTCTGCATTCTAGAGTCTTAATTTTCAGAACGAAGATTTTGTGTTGAATACTGGACACAAAGCCAAAACATTTTTTCGTCTGGTAAGACTTACAAGGAGACCAACCAAATAATTAATGAATTCTCAAGAAATACCCAGCGTAATGCCATTTCCTCTACATTTATTTTAATATTTTATCAATATTTTGTTTGTTTGTTTTTTTATGTTTACAGAATCTTGGAAAGCTTCAAGAAAACATAGGGACCATATGAAATACTTCTTATAACGAAGTTGAGACTCCATGTTACTCTTCCCAGTAACCATGTAGTTTACATTTTATCCGGATACTCAGCCATTTTCTCACTCAGTCTTTTTGATTTGATTCTCATTTTGCCTCGTAAGACGAGAATAAAACAGCGAGGGAATTAGTTAAATGGTTGTGTATTTTTAAGCTTGAAATCAAGAAATGGTCGGTTAGAACTGTACTGCTGGCAACCTCAAGGTCTTCCATGGCTTCTCATTTTCACTCTACACAAATGCGCAGATTGTGCCTTAATTAAATCCAAAGTCGTTACCCTTCCAAACTTAGCCCTTTCCCAACTCACCGAGGTGAAAATATAGCAGCACTCTCCCCTGTTTCTGTCATTTTCAGCCCGTAGTAACTGAAATGTATACAAATATATTGATTTGTGTTCTTGCACACAATAAAATTGTTAATTGTGGGCATAGTTTCGTCAACAGTATTCTCCTTAACCATATACAGTAATGTTTTATGTGACATATTAGTTACTGTCGTATGAGACATTCGTCCTCCTGCTATTATCTACTGAAACACATTCTGAAAGAATCATAAACAGCTATTGGAGGATTATTTTTCAATATTTCAATGTTATTGAAGGCTCTTAGGTTACGGTAGTTGACGTAATTATTGTGATAAAATACTCACTTCTATGTTTAAATAAATAATTAATTATTTTATACATAGATAATTTGAGGGGTGTCTTATATGCAATTGAATTACCACACTGGCAATATTAATGGTCCAAGACCATTGGTGGATTGTTACATTGGTCAGAGAATTTTCTGTTTGAATTGTTTTCATGGAATCAAAATAATCAACTTTCAACTGTTGTGCAATTTACGTTATTCAGCTCAACATATCATAAATTAATATTACATTTCAGTATACAATTTACCATTCTTACAAATATAATTAAATAACCGAAATTAAAATGAAGATCAAAAGTAGAATATTCGCACTGAAGATGTGAGAAATCGAAGGTATGCGAAGATGTTTTAATATAAAAGCCTGTATTACTGAAAGCTGCTTTACGTCGCATCGTCACAGATAGGTCTTATGGCGACGAAGGGATAGAAAAGGGCGAGGAGTGGGAAGTACACGGCCGTGGCCTTAATTAAGGTACAGCCCCAGCATTTGCCTGGTGTGAACGTATGAATTCACGGAAATCGATCTTCAGGAGTGCCGATAGTGAAGTTGGAACCCACTATCTCCCGAATGGAAGCTCACGGCTGAGTGCCCATAACCGCACGGCCAACTCTCTCGGTTTAATATAAATAATGTTTACTATGAGCTTGAATCAATTCCTTCAACTGGATATGGGCAGAATATGGCTTCAACAAAGGAGTGCCCCTTCATTGAAAAAGGGGCTGCCTGGCCGAGGCGGTAAAGGCGTGCTCATTTCGCCCGGAAAGACGTGGGTTCGAATCCCCATCAGGAAGTCGCAAAATTTAAGAAACGAGATTTCCATTTCCGGAGGTGCACATGGCCCTGAGGTTCACTCAGCCTACACCAAAAATGAGTACCAGGTTAATTCCTGGGGGCAAAGGAGGCCGGGCGTAGAGCTAACCACTCTACCCCATCAAGTGCCGAGGTTACGGATAGCGGAAGCCTTTACCTTCCACCCCTCCAAGGGCCTTCATGGCCTGTACGGAGATGACTTTGCTTTGCTTTGCTTTGCTTCTTCATTGAAAAAGTCACCACCGTTCTTTCCGTCCAGTGATATTCCTTTGTCTTAGTGTCTGTGATAAGGTGATTTCGGGTTCATGAGTTGTCGGCTGATGTCCCCTATCCCAGTGGGAGGGCTATTCCTTCCCTCGTTTGAGCCCAAGAGCAATTTTCTGTCGGGGTTTTCTTCCTTAGCTTGTAGAGTCTCTTTGTAAGTTCAAGGCAGCAGATCAAAATATCACAGTCGTTCCCGCCTGTGGATTGTCCCTTCCGCCGTCTTCGTCGTTCCGAAAGTCTCCTCCGCCGAATCTACATTTAAGGACTTAATCAGAGCCTCGTTATCCATCACTTATCCATTTCTTGCCGAAATGAGAAAACTGTGAACTGAGTTAAATTAAGTCCAAAAGTTCATTTCAAAAGGATATAGGAAAATTTTAAATGAGGCAAGCCCTAATGTATCTTGGAGCTAAACAAACTTAAGTCACGTTGCTACAAAATGGTTCTATATAATTTAGGTATCTATAAGCGTAAGTCCAAATGCGTTGTTTCAGCTCTATGCACACAATCAAATTATCGCTTCAAGTCCTTATTTTGGGGCACTATGTTCATATCTTGCTCTTGGCAAAGGCATTGGCAGTGATTCTCTTCAAGACTGAGACTGTGAAGTGCCCTACTTATAAACAATGAATATAAGTAGAAGTAAAAAGGTTAGTAGCCTTATCAGCGAAAGGAAATAAGCCTCCTCTAAAGGACGAAGTAACTGGTATCAGGAAATCCAGCCGTGCCATGCTTCTTTTCTGAGGGAACTGAAGGTACATGTTTACAATATAAATGATCAGTTCTTTACTAATCATGTGATTAGTTTTTACTCTAAACTATACTGAAATACTTCTGATAATGTTTCAGAACAAATAAGGAAACACATCGTGAAATATCCTTCATTCGAAAGGCACTATTGTCGAGAAAGGACAGGCAAAAAGTATTTGGGAACTTTTATCAACATTTCAAAAATATATTGGTCGTATGTTGAAGAGTTTACGAAGAAACTCAAATAGTGGCTTTTAAAAATGAAGAGTTCAACATATCTTCCTACCTACCAGAAATAGATAATTGTGATCTTTGTGATATGTATAAATGCCAGATAGAGAATGCGTCAACAGAAGACAGATAGATTATTTATCATCAAGAGGTAATTTGCCCAATTACAGATGATTCAATAAAACATAATATATAAAAATACACCTTAAATAAATAACACTAATTTCCTAAAATAATATCCAAGCGTAAATTAAACCTAGAGACCCTACCTAGCTCAGATGCACATTCGTTCAAAACTGCTGCGGGTACGTCATCCGGAACAAATGATTTGGAGGTATCCAATGATGCAAGAAATGAGTATACCTCTGCTGGAGATGTCACTATTGAGGTTAGGCCTATATCATCCACGGACGAAGTGGACAGATTTCATTTTGCGGTAGGTGAGTGATACTTTTCAAATGAATGTGCAAAACTGTCCAAACTGCTCCTTTTGTCCTGTAATTCTTTCCCGTCCTGAAGCACAGCAGATGGCAGGCGAGATGACCTTCGTTTGTTGTTCACAAAATTCCGGAAACACTTCGTGTTGGCAGCTAATTTCGATTCAATCGAAGTTATATAATTTCCGTATTTTTGAGCTGAAGACACTTAAATTCACCAAATCAAAGACCATGAAGGAAAAAACAAGGCAAACACACGGAATAAAGAACTTTAAGGTACCGTCTAAAGAGTGAGGATAAGGAAAAAACAGTGCTCAATACCATGATAGAGGATAATGGGCGACCTCCAGAAATGTTTGCTAACACCGAACATGACTAATTCACAGAGTTCTTACTTAAGGAAGTTCTCGACACTGAACAATACGATACATGATTCTACTTCTCAAGTGACTTCGTGCTTCCTTTGGGACGAGGTGACAGCAGGGCAGAAAGGTAATGAAATGGCCTCCTCTCTGTTCATTTGAATTTGTAGAATAGAAGTTCCGACCATATGGACAAGTAACTGTGCAGGACAAAACCGAAATCTTATGACATGCTTGATTTACTTGTGGCTTCTTAACTGCAGTCCAAGGCTCAAAGGAGTAAACCATATGTCTTTTCTCAGATGTCACACTCTTATGGAGGCTTATGGGGACCAAAGCATTATAAGGAGAGCTAGGAAGCATCTGCCAACTAGCACAGTCTTCACCTGCAATGACTGGGTGAATTTAATTTCAAAATATAACTAGAAGACCCCCTTCGGGTTGAAGCATATGAATCTGGAAGACTTCTGAAATTTCACCTCCTTGACTGAGAGCCATGCTAGCTCATGCATATCACAAAAAAAAAAAACTGAAGGTGATACATTTCAGAATATATTCAGTGGTATGTTTGCAAGAAATACAGGGTGAGTTTGGGATCCTAATTTACAAAACAAACTTCACGAAAGAAATTCAGTCTGTTGATATGCAGCGAAATATTCGGAAGCCGGCATATTTGCCATCTGAGACAAACCATGAAAAAATCGCTTCCGCAGTGGATTCCAGAGAATTATCATTCTTACGCCCGGCTCCATGGCTAAATGGTTAGTGTGCTGGCCTTTGGTCACAGGGGTCCCGGGTTTGAATCGCGGTAGGGTCGGGAATTTTAAACATTATTGGTTAATTTCTCTGGCACGGAGCTGAGTGTATGTGTCGTCTTCATCATCATTTCATTCTCATCACGACGCGAAGGTCGCCTACGAGAGTCACATCGAAGGACCTGCACCTGGTGAGCCGAACATGTCCTCGGACACTCCCGGCAATAAAAGCCATACGACATTTAATTTCATTTCATCGTTCCTACTACAGAAATCTACCTCATCAAGATGAAGTTGAAGATGATGTTTGAGGAGAACTGTTCATCACAATAAAAATGAAAATCCACAGCCAGTTTCCAGTTTTAACCTAGTCAGGAATGTAATTAATGAAGCCCCATCTAGTGGCATGGATAGGAATTGTGCCGCCTGCGAAGCCTGTCGCACTCCTCTGGGGCAATAATTAATGAGTGACACATGAAATGAAAATATAGTGGCGAGTGCTGATGGAATGAAAGATGACAGGGAAACCCGGAGTACCCGGAAGAAAACCTGCACAGCCTCCACTTTGTCCAGCACAAATCTCACATGGAGTGACCAACATTTGAACCACGGAACCCAGCGGTGAGAAACCGGCACACTACCGCTTGAGCCACGGAGCCACCTGTTCACCTCAACGTTGAATATTATTAAGTATTAATGGTCGAATGTGGTTATTCCAGTTGTTATTGATTTAATGTTTTCATAATACTTAACATTCTAAGTCCGGATTATCGAAATAAACATAGAGCCATATCAACGTAAGTCCACTGCAATTTTATTTTTATGGCAATAAAGTAATAATTAACAATTTAATTGTAAATTATATTAATGATGTGTTCAGAGATAAAAGTTACACAAAATACATCAATAAAAATGTTAGAAATTCATTGCCAAGTCACAATGCAGCAAAAATGCTCCACAACTGACGTTCTCCCTCTCTCCTGTAAAATTACTAAAGTGTGTCTTACGTTGGTTTAGATCTCAGGTACAGATATTTTCTAGCAAGAAGTTAAACTCGTGACCCATACAGCCCCTAAAGTAGTCGAGACGACTACTGATCAGCCAGATAGTCTGCGGATATTCAAGTGCCATGTAGTCAGTATCACTAATCTTAAAATTTTCTGCATAGGGTTCATGACCAAGTTCACTGCCTCCCACACCAGATTCATTGTATTATACTAGTTTGGATCAAAATATAACGCAGGAAATTGTTTTACGAAATGCTTAATGGGTAGAAAATCAAATAGATTGTGCACAAAATATTCGACAGATTTTCCTTTTGTTTCCTTCAACACATGAGCCAGGTCTTTCGGTACATTTCACCCATCGTGACGCAAAATTGAATATGCCTCGCTCGAAAACATATAGATCTGTGGTTGGGAGGTACTCAGTCATTCACCACACAGTCCATCCCTGGCACCGTTTGACTTTCACCTTTTCACACCACTGAAGATTCCAAGGAGGTCAGCACTTTGAGTCAGATGAAGAAGTTAAATCGATACCATGAACGAGGCGTATTCAGCTTGGTGTCACGATGAAAGAAAAGTCTCAAGAGATTTGGTTCATACGTAAAAAAAAAAAGAGTATGTGAAACCTGTAGGTTTTTTATGCATACTGTCTTGTTCTCTCTTCTTATTATATACTTCACAATGGTGCGTGTTACTTACCTATTCGCTTTTGCACATCAGTCGTACACCTACCTGGAGTTAGACGGTATTTCTCGCATAAAACATGCCCTGCTCTTGATGATAGTTATATTTCGTTAAATTTCTCACTCTGGCAAAATGCATTATTAACTCCCACGTTTTCGTCCTTCCTCTTTTGTTCTCTAGAAAGACGAGTGCAAAGGATATTAAAACACGCATTTCCATTTCTCCAACAATGCGCAGGCATAGTGACGACTTGCTACTGTACCTTCTGTGCTGGCAGCTTTACCCTCTATGACTAGGGAATATTCAAGAAAACTGTTTAAATTCCCCATCAAACCGACACCATCGCGTCTCATTGTAGCAGCGGATATTATCACTTACCATTCTCTGATTCTTCATTTGTGGACACGGGACTGTCAAGGATGAAAAGGAAATTAAAATATGAATGAGATCCCGTTACCGACAGCTTGCTCTTGAAATAAAGTAGTCTCGCCAGTGAAATTGCCTTCGTATGCAGAATCTTATGTGCTTTAAGCGAGCTATACGTTAAAAATACACAACATTTACGACTACGTTATTAAGAAAAAGCGTAGGCTTCGAAACCCGTTTATTAGATACTCCAGCATCTTTTAAGAATGTTAGCAGTAAGAGAGACAACAAAACATCAAGATTATTATTATTAATATTATTATTATTATTATTGTTACGGACTTTTCCGTGGTAGGTAGAGGTGAAAGAAGGTGCGGGTATGAATGGGTTTCGAGCTACGAAATTATAGTGCGACGTAAAATTAATTTAAAATTCAACAAGGTGATATTTTCTTTTCGAAAACAAAGAAATAACAAGCATGGCAGGTACAAAGTAGCAATTCAAAAGGGGTTAGTTACAATATTTACAGAATTTGGGCTTCGCGCCCTGACTTCACAATGCTTGGGCAATCAGCTCAGTTTTACCTCAAACACAAGTTTTAACAGAGGGGGAGAAAACCCCATTCATACCTAGGAGCCCTTGCTCCAAATTACACTGAAAAACCTCCATGAGGCATACAACCCAGAATTTTCAAAGAGCCACTCGCTCTCAAAATTTAAGCCTCTCCCAGGCCATACCAAACTCCACCTTCAAGTTGTCCTCAACGGACATAAACACAGGGGTAAAATACCCAATCTACTGAGGTCTATTAAAAGAAAAGCAGGTTAATTAAATGACCTCTAAAATAACAATTTGAGAGGAGGCGAACTTGCACTCCTAATACACTTTGATTAAGACCTACTTGGCACTAGGCCGTTAATACAAGGGCTAATCCCATGCTAAAGAGGTGACTTAAGAAAAGAACAATTTGTTTTACATTAACGAAGAATAGGTTGAGAAAATAAGTTCACCTCAAGACAATGTGAGTGGGAGCTCGAGAGGGTTAGCACTCTCTATCCCAATATGTCGTTTTACAAGAGAATAGATGAAAAGAGAAGTTACATTTTAGGAAAAGGTTACATGGTTGAACGCTTAGAACCCGCCCCGAAAGTTAAACTGCTGAGCTAGCAAAGAAAGAAGTTATTAATCGGCCATTACCTTGTGTTGAACGGCTGGAGAAGAAAGAGGCGCTTCCCGCCCCCTGCTATGTACTTAACACACTGAAAGATGGAACAGAAGTGGCCGAGAGACCCAAAAATCAGCAGTTTAAATACTCTCGCGGAAGTTTCTAGGCGTTAGGGGAAAGAAAACACCCTCCCACAAACTCTTTATTGGATAGGACCCCGCAACAGATTCAAGTTGGGGGAAGATACATCTGATTGGATAGAAATTAATTGAAGAAATTCGGGATTGGATACATTCATAACAAGGGGAAGAAAGGGGTAAATATTGCCAACTTAAACAATGACAGAAAGAAATTTAACAAAGAACAAACTCTTGAAATTAAATTTTCTCCAAAAAAAAATAGTTCTTTGACTCCGCACTAGGTTGCACTATTGTAGATCTTCAGTAGTGTCCTCTAGAAGAGAAAGTTCACACTTCTTACTTCAAGCGAAACAAAAACACATCAAAAATGACACAGTTCAAAAACTCAAAATTTTCCACGTGGTGACATCTTTTGAGACGGTAGAAAATTAATACTGTCAATAAAGTTCAGACTTCCTCCAGCAGAGGAGTTTCAACAGGCGCACATTTTAAATTAGCGGAGTGGAGGTGTACCGCCCGGTACAGACCTCCCCCCCCAAAAGTTCCTCCAGGGATGACACATGAAATCAGTTTGAAACAAGGTCCAAGTTATGCTGTGGGTATGAAGATTGATTGCCAAAAAAAATTTATAAGATTTTCTTAATTTGGGTTGATTTGGTTTCAAAATTTGTTGTTGCAGATGAAGTAAAGTCTTTATATTTGTAGAAGTTGAATTTCTGAAGATAACTTTTTATACTTGAAAGTGAAGAAAAAAAATTTTCAAAGTCCACCAAATATTGCAGTTGAATTCCCAAGTGTAGTCATTACTTATGGTATCTGTTCATGTAGTAGATGGTGATGAAGTGGGATTGCCAGACCGGCCGTTGCGGCTTGCGTCCAAACGAGGCCGCTCGGACCCCTCAAGTACCCTGAGATACCGCTCGCCCGCACAATGAGGGGAGCAGAGGTGTTGAAGTACGCCGCGCCCGCGGTGAACATATACAGGCTGCGGGCAAGTAGCAGGTCGTGCGCCGCACATCAGCCTTGGCCGGGAGGAGAGCTCCGGCTCGCCGTGCACACGTCGTCCTCGCTGGGGCCGAGGGGGCCCGTCCTCAGCTCCAGTTGCTGCACGGCGTCGCGCGGCTGCGGGGGCACTGAAACATTAAAGCTTGGCGGCAGAATTGTGTTGGACTATCATCTTCTTTGAGGGTACAGGCTTATGGAGAGGTTGAGGGGCCAGCGGCGTGCGGATATCCATGGCATTTACTCAAATCAAGCCACAGTGTGTATTGAAGCAGGAGACGGGAGCGTGGTAATGGCCGAGGCAAGGACAGAATGGCAGTTTAACGGATCGGGGAAGGTTTTACACGAGGCTTACATATAAGACCAAAATATTATAGAAGGGGCAGAAAGCCTTAAAAGTTGAACTCAAAAAAAATATAACCTTCATATTCCTTTCAAATTATATGAAGCAAGTTGACACAAAATTTACACTGGTTTCACCTGTGACAGGTGAACCCTAAATATCCTCTCGGTGGCTGGATTGCTTACTAACAACGTAACTGGCGTAAGAAAATCGAGAATTATACAAGGCCAATGAAATCTGGGGGCAAGCTTGCCCGCGGGAACAAAATTCTTGACCATCACCTGGTCACCTACCTTCAAAGTGGTGGGTCTCCGTCCACGATCATACTTTTCCCTCACCTTTTCATGAGATACTTTAAGATTGGCTTTAGCCTTCTTCCAAAGATCTTTAATGTTATCCGGATCTATTGTCTCGGGTAGAATGTCATTCAGAGACCAGAGGTTAGAGAGCGGCGAGTTGGGAACAAACTTGAACATCAAAGAAGCTGGAGTAAACTTGTGAGATTCATGAACCGCCGAATTCAAAGCAAAAGCTATCCAATGCAGGGACGTGTCCCACCTGGAATGATCTTCATGATGATAGGCAATAAGTGCTGACCTGAGATTACGGTTAACCCTTTCAGCCAGAGATGGTTGAGGGTAATAAGCAGAAGTAGTTACATGAGAGATTGATAAGTCAAAACAGAATTTACGAAATAAATTAGATGTAAAAGCCTTAGCATTATCAGATACAATATATTGACACGGACCAAAAGAAGCAAAAATAGAATTTAAGCAGGTAATGGTAGACTGAGCGGTAGCCAGCTTAGTCGGAAATAACCAAGAAAATCTGGTAAAACCATCTACGCACACAAAGATGAACTTGTTAGCATTACCCTTTGACTGGGGGAAGGGTCCTACATAATCGATATACAGACGTTCCATGGGGCGCGACGCTTGATGCGAAGACAAAAGGCCTACCTTGGTGGACATGGTGGGTTTACTGAGCAAACAAGATTTACAAGCTTTTACAAGTTCACGGATTTCACCGTCCATACCTTTCCAGATGAACATTTCACGAATCTTCTCACGAGTTTTAAAGATACCCAGATGCCCTCCTAGTGGGGTCTCATGATAATACTTGAAGATCATAGGTACCAGAACAGCTGGAACGACAACTTTCATCATCCTATCATGCCTCGATGGGCAACATAGAACACCATTCCTCAGAACATAAGGGACAACATGTTCCCCAGAAGAAAGGGTTTCCATTATCGGAGCCAGCGTCGGATCTTCACGTTGGTATTTCTCAATATCCCTAAAAAGCATGGGAGCATCTGTTAAGATGGCATTAACACCAGATAGTATGGACTCGGGAGGTGATGAACTGTCGACCGGTTCGTGGGTCTCGACGTCGTTATGAAACATACGGCTGAGTCCATCAGCAACAACATTTTCGGTACCTCTAATATGCCTGACATCAAATTGGAAGGCAGAAATACGAATAGCCCAGCGGGCTATACGACCAGTACGACGCGGCCTACCTAAGACCCAGCTTAATGCTTGATTATCTGTCTCCAGGTCGAATTTGACGTGTTCCAGATAGAGACGGAACTTTTCTAAGGCGAATAAGACTGCCAAACCTTCGAGCTCATAGATGGAATACTTGGCTTCTTGAGCCGACAAGGTCCTAGAGGCATAGGCGATAGGTCGCCTCCCTAGTTCAGTCTCTTGAAGAAGGACTGCAGCTACTGCTGACGACGACGCGTCGGTTTGGACGATGAATTTCTTCGAGAAATCAGGCATAGCAAGTACAGGGGCATTACAAAGTGCTAATTTAAGGTCTTCAAAAGCGGCTTGTTGAGAAGGTCCCCACTCGAATTTGATGCCTTTCCTACGAAGAAGGTTTAAGGGCGCCGCTCTATTAGCAAAGTTAGGAATGAACTTTCTGAAGAAATTCACCATACCAATAAACCTGGCGATGCCTTTAATGTCCTTGGGAGGTTTAAAATCACGGATGGCCTGTGTTCTAGAATGATCGACTGCTACACCATCAGGTGACACAATATGCCCTAGGAAAGACATAGAGGGCTTAGCAAAGGCAACCTTGGACAACTTAACAGTTAACCCAGCCTTACGAAGGCGATCGAGAACTTCTCGCAAATGATCTAGATGTTCTTCAAAAGTCTCTGAAAATACGACGACATCATCTAAATAGTGATATAAGTACTCGAATTTGATGTCGGAGAAGACCCTATCTAGTAGCCTAGTGAGCACAGCTGCCCCCGTGGGGAGCCCGAAAGGCACGCGGTTGTATTCATATAAATTCCAGTCCGTGGCAAACGCTGTAAGGTGTTTAGACTCTTCGGCAAGGGGAATTTGATTATAGGCCTGATTCAAGTCCAAGATAGTGAAGAACTTGGCCTTACGAAACCATGAAAAACAAGAATGAAGGTCAGGAAGGGGCACAGATTGCAACACCACCTTCCGATTGAGAGCCCTGTAATCAATGACAGGCCTGAAGCCTCCTTGGGGTTTCGGGACTAGAAAAATAGGCGATGAATACGCCGACTTAGAGGGCCTAATAATACCATCCTTCAACATCTGATCGATAATTTCTTTCAGAGCCTTCATTTTAGGTGGAGATAGCCTATAAGGTGGAAAACGGACAGGAATCGAATCCGTGACCTCAATTTTGTATTCAATAAGGTCAGTAACACCAAGAGTATCAGAGAACACCTCGGGAAACGACTGACACAGTTTGCGAATACTATCAGCCTGCTCCTCAGGTAGATGTCTAAGGTCTAACAACATCTCATCCTGGGTAGGCGAAATAGATGAACATGACACAGAATTACACTTTAATAGTGGTATTTTACAACTAGAAGCAAATTTGAATGTGCACGACCTAGACTGGAGATCGAGCACAAGACCAGTGTGAGAAATAAAGTCAGCTCCCAATATAATGGGGCAAGACAGGTGCTTAGCCACAAACAATTTAATTTTCCAAGTAAACTTAAAAATACGAATTTTGACCAGTACGGAACCTAGAATTTCTAATGGAGATGAATTAGCCGAAACATATTGAATAGGAGATGAGACGTAGTCAGGTAGTTTACAAACAGCTTTCAATTTAGAATACCATTCAGCCGAAATAATCGAACAAACACTGCCTGAATCTAAGAGAGCTGTTATAGGCTCGTTATTTAACTCAATCTTAAGAAAAGGAACAGGTGCGGGGGTATCCGCCGCAATCCTAAGGCACTCTTTGGGGCATTCAAAAGATGTATTCGAAGACTTATCGTTCCCTGAATTCTCGACCTTTTTGCCAGGGGCTGAGCCTTGGGAAGCAGAATTAGTTGACTCAGCCGCAGCCACTAGTCACTTTTGATTGTTGTTGGAAGTTACACCAGAAGTTGAGCAGGAGGGGGTGCTATTCGAATTGGGACAATTCTTTGCGATATGTGAGAAAGCCCCACATTTAAAACAGCCTTGTGATGAACCAGCTCCATTATTTGCCCTACTAGTTTTGATCAGAGGACACTTATTGCGCAGATGGTCAGGCGACCCGCAAGCATAACATTTACGGGGGGTGACTGATCGGCGAGGTGGAGGCCGAGTATTACTAATGGAAGGCGGGGGTTCTTTCGCGACACGCAAAGAATCGGCGTATCTAACTCCTTCCGCTGAGACGGCCAATGCTTCAAGTTCCGAGAAAGTTTGCGGGCACGCCGCGAAACACAAATATGACCTATAGGGAGGTGAAATTCCCTCTACAATAGCCTGTACAATCTGATCTTCAGGAAAATGAAGGGCAAACACCCTAGTATAAAACTTAATGTCCTGTATGAAATCAGCCAAGTTTTCATCCAAGCGCTGTACACGATAATAGTACTTCTGAATAAGGGAGGACCTGGCCCTAGCAGGGATGAAGTTAGCTAGCAAATGGGCATGGAAATCCTCAATAGATGATTGCTCGGCAATGGCTCTTACGATTTTATCAGAGAGAATACCAATAGCATACGGATAGATAATTTGCAAGATTTGACATGGAGAAAGAGAAAAAACAAGGGCATGATCCTGGAATTCCACTAGAAATCTTAAAAATGAAATTACATCACTGGTGGTATTAACGGAAAACTTAGAGATACCTCTGAGCAACATTGCCAATGGATGAGGCAAGCTGCTAAACCCGGGTGACATAGTAGGTAAAGGTTTCAATGGCAAGGAAGTTAATTCAGAACGGATGTTACTCAGCGATGCACGGCGTACAGACTCGTTGTCCAATGGGGCAGGGATAGTTTGAGCAGCAACGGTTATTCTATTAACTTCTCCCTTGGGAGGCGCTTCCTCACTACCTGCATTTACTATGGTGGGTTGATCAGATTTGGGAGGAACTTCCCCAGTTAACAATTGAGTTACCTTACTAGATAATTCGGAAATATTTTCCAGGAGCGTACTAGCTTCCTTCCTCTGAACATCATTCAGTTTTAGAGACAACAGATCGTTAACCCTACTCGAAAAATGATATAGCCTAGCTTGCACACGCTTAATTTGATTAGGAGACGGATCATTTTCATCAAAAAAACTAACTACAGAAGCTAGCCCAGTAATATTCTCCGTGATCGTGGAAAGAGAGTCGTCAATTTCTTTCTCTCCCAAATTGGGGATGGAAATGGGCAAATCAAGGGACTCTCTAAGCTTGTTAGTGTCTATTGCAACCGTGCCTCCAGATTGCACATTTCTGATAGTTAATTCATAGATCAACTCCTCCTTGCGCAAATAGTTAAGAAGGAGAACATCGCGAGGGCCGGGCATGATGACAGACCAATTTAGAAAAGGTCAAAAAATTCCAGCAACTGAGAAAATGGTTAGAGTTCGGATCAAAACAATGTGTAGCCGTCAAAAGGGGCTAAATTGAGACCCATTCAACCACGCTCTGCTACCACTTGTTACGGACTTTTCCGTGGTAGGTAGAGGTGAAAGAAGGTGCGGGTATGAATGGGTTTCGAGCTACGAAATTATAGTGCGACGTAAAATTAATTTAAAATTCAACAAGGTGATATTTTCTTTTCGAAAACAAAGAAATAACAAGCATGGCAGGTACAAAGTAGCAATTCAAAAGGGGTTAGTTACAATATTTACAGAATTTGGGCTTCGCGCCCTGACTTCACAATGCTTGGGCAATCAGCTCAGTTTTACCTCAAACACAAGTTTTAACAGAGGGGGAGAAAACCCCATTCATACCTAGGAGCCCTTGCTCCAAATTACACTGAAAAACCTCCATGAGGCATACAACCCAGAATTTTCAAAGAGCCACTCGCTCTCAAAATTTAAGCCTCTCCCAGGCCATACCAAACTCCACCTTCAAGTTGTCCTCAACGGACATAAACACAGGGGTAAAATACCCAATCTACTGAGGTCTATTAAAAGAAAAGCAGGTTAATTAAATGACCTCTAAAATAACAATTTGAGAGGAGGCGAACTTGCACTCCTAATACACTTTGATTAAGACCTACTTGGCACTAGGCCGTTAATACAAGGGCTAATCCCATGCTAAAGAGGTGACTTAAGAAAAGAACAATTTGTTTTACATTAACGAAGAATAGGTTGAGAAAATAAGTTCACCTCAAGACAATGTGAGTGGGAGCTCGAGAGGGTTAGCACTCTCTATCCCAATATGTCGTTTTACAAGAGAATAGATGAAAAGAGAAGTTACATTTTAGGAAAAGGTTACATGGTTGAACGCTTAGAACCCGCCCCGAAAGTTAAACTGCTGAGCTAGCAAAGAAAGAAGTTATTAATCGGCCATTACCTTGTGTTGAACGGCTGGAGAAGAAAGAGGCGCTTCCCGCCCCCTGCTATGTACTTAACACACTGAAAGATGGAACAGAAGTGGCCGAGAGACCCAAAAATCAGCAGTTTAAATACTCTCGCGGAAGTTTCTAGGCGTTAGGGGAAAGAAAACACCCTCCCACAAACTCTTTATTGGATAGGACCCCGCAACAGATTCAAGTTGGGGGAAGATACATCTGATTGGATAGAAATTAATTGAAGAAATTCGGGATTGGATACATTCATAACAAGGGGAAGAAAGGGGTAAATATTGCCAACTTAAACAATGACAGAAAGAAATTTAACAAAGAACAAACTCTTGAAATTAAATTTTCTCCAAAAAAAATAGTTCTTTGACTCCGCACTAGGTTGCACTATTGTAGATCTTCAGTAGTGTCCTCTAGAAGAGAAAGTTCACACTTCTTACTTCAAGCGAAACAAAAACACATCAAAAATGACACAGTTCAAAAACTCAAAATTTTCCACGTGGTGACATCTTTTGAGACGGTAGAAAATTAATACTGTCAATAAAGTTCAGACTTCCTCCAGCAGAGGAGTTTCAACAGGCGCACATTTTAAATTAGCGGAGTGGAGGTGTACCGCCCGGTACAATTATTATTATTATTATTATTATTATTATTATTATTATTATTATTATTATTATTATTATTATTATTATTATTGCATAAAGAGAGTTATTTTCATAATGGACGGTTTTGCTTTTGAAGAGATCAATCTACAAGCTTGTGAAGGTGACTTACATTAGTTATGTATCGCCAGTATCCCCCATATCGCAACCAGCCTTGGTAATTCATTTGATTCTATGCCCTTTATCTTGAGTCCGATCAACGCCTGCTTTTCTTTTGTGCTTCTTTTGTCCTCTACGCTGGAATCCATTATCCCCCTAGACTACCTGTCATGCTCAATTCGGTTCACACGACCTCAGAAACGAAGCAAGTTCATAAGCACACTTTCGTCCACAGTCTTCGTTTATAACGTGTCCCTTATATAAGAGATTCAGAATGAAGAAATGATGCGCAGTAAGAAAGTGACTACTAGAGTAAAGGATATAGGGAAACAGAAGATCCTGTCAGAATATACGAGGGTTGGGGCAAAAGTCATGGCAAATATTTTTTTTTTCTTGAAGATACCAGTCCGGTTGGAAATTGTGACATATACAGACGAAAGGACAAGGTGTTAACTACATGTGTGGACAATGAATATCACTGAAATATCGTAACACACTAATTTATTATAGTAGTATACAGGGCAGTATGGCCTTCCCGGTGCAAAAGAATGACAACACAGTACACATAAAGTTGACATGACAAACCTGGGCCTAAAGACCCTCAAAGTAGTCCCCTGCTACTGACACCACACGCTGCCAACTATGTGGGAGGCGCTGAATACCATCTGCCTCAGCATTTGCCGCACCATGTGTGAATCTGGTCACCTGTTGGCGCACAGCATAAGAAATGTCCTCTCGGGTTGCAAACCGCCTACCACGTAATGGTTCCTTAATCTTTCGAATGAGAGCAAAGTCACAGGGCGAAATGTCGGGAGGGTACGGTGGGTGCTCCAATTCTTCCCACCCCCAACGTCGCAGTAGCTGTCCTACACACTCTGCTTTATGTGGTTTTGCATAGTGTGCTGGATTATTGCACTGTCCACAAGATCCGGACGTTTCTGCCGAACACCACATCGTACCTGTCGCACTAGAAAGTCCCTGTAGTACTGAGCGGTCACTGTTCTAGCATGTGGAACAAAGTGGCAAACAATGACACCCCTGACGTCATACACGACGATCATCATCAATTTGACTGGGGAAGGATTCTGGCGGACCTTGTGCCTCCTTGGTTATCCAGCATGTTGCCACTCTGCCGATTGACGTTTCAGTTTTGGTTCGTATATCCTGGCCCAAAATTCATCGATGGCGATTATTCGTGACAAGAATTGATCGTCGCCCTGTTGCTAGCGTGCAAGGTGGTCAGGGCATATTGCATAGCGCACCCACCTTTGAACTTCCGTCAGTGCATGTGGTACCCACCGCGATGCGATTTTGCACAGCTGCAGCTCATTACGCAATATCCTGTGGACGGTGTGTTTCTCGATGCCACTTGCCCTCTCTAACTCCAGTAGCGTCCATCGTCTGTCTTCATCCAGGAGCTGCTCGATGACGGCACGTGCCACGTCGGTCCGCACACTGACAGGTCGTCCCGAACGTTCCTCATCACTGGTTGACACACGTCCCTGCTGAAACTTTCCTACCCACCGTGCTACTGTACGGTATGGTAGGGCATTATTCCAAAGTGCTTCCACTAATTCACTGTGACATTCCATCGCATTTCTCCCTCGGAGAACGGCTATTTTGATGTAGGCGCGCTGCTCAACACGGGTTACTTCCATCTTGCACGACACTCACCAACTGACTGATTTCACAGCCCTCGCTGCGCTACTACCAGCTATCACAGAGCCATCTGTTGTTCTGCATACACACTATTTCTGCAGAATTTCCACACGACAAATATACGTTTGTGATCCGTTCACATATCTACATGAAAAAATAAGTTGCCATGACGTTTGACCCAATCCTCGTATGACCAAAAGAACATTAACCTAGGAGGCCCATATTCAGGAATATTATGGACAAGGACAGAAATTGGTACATATTACGGAATGTATTTTCCACTTACGTTAAAGTTAAAATGAAACTCTTATAACGTAAGGTAGTCAATATTTGACATAAATACTACAAAAACTAAACTACCAAAATCTGTTCGTAATTTTTTCCCCGCCAAATTTATGAATACAATTAATTTAAACATATTTTTCCTTTCAAGCCTTACCAAACATTTTTCTTATAATGAATTACTTGAAGGCCAATCATGAAAATATGCTTTCTTGGTATTCCTTTTAGCGTAGTCTTTCAGCTTTGATCGTGGGATATTAAACGCCTTACTTGCACGTTTTAATCCATTGTATTTTCCCTCGCTGTCTTAATAGCCTTATTTGTAGCATCCTTATCCCACTGCTTGCATTTTCCCATCTGAAAATAATAATAAACTTCATAAATAATGAATAAAAAGAAGGGGGATGAAATCATGAACATTCCCTGATTTATTGTAATGACCGCTACAATAACTCATGCCAACCACCTCACTGTAGCGATTAAACGCCAGGGATGCTCACTCTAGGAATAACAAGCTCTTAATTTGAATGCTGCACTAACTCAGCTCAGCATGAAAAGCGAATCCTCCTTGTACACGGAAACTAAACGTGGTGTACATAACCAACTCTCACAATAAGACAACGGGGTGAGGCTACGCGTGTGCACGCAGGTAGACATTAGGAACCATTCGTATCGCACATCTTATTCTCGGACGAATCGCGCTTCCACAATAATGGGAACGTCAATCGCCACAACATGCACTATTGGAGTCAGAACAATCCTCACTGGGTGCGACAGGCGGCCCATCAAGTACGATGGGGAGTGAATATGTGGTGTGGAATCATGGGGGATAGCCTAATTGGACCTTAGTACTTTGAGGGCCATTCAACGGGCCCACCTTCCCTGCACTTCCTGCGTCAGGAACTCGCACTGTTGCTAAAGGACGTGCCCTTACACGATCTTTTGACGATGTGGTAGCAACATGATGGGGCTCCACCACATTCAACTTTGCCTGTTCGTAACGATGTGAACAAAGAACTGCCAGGGAAATGAATAGGACGACGACGCTGTTTCAAACAATAACATACATCTGTCTGTAGATACACATAGCTACGCGGCAAAGCCTCTTTCATATCTGCTTATCGTCACATGGCTAATGGGTCCCCTTCCAGCATGACAGTACAAGACAGCTCTCAGCTGAGCCAAATCTCATCCCTTCACTAGGGAACAGATTGCGGGTGCTTATGTCCTCTCAATAACACATAATACCACATCTCTCCGGTCTGGAATCATTTTCCTCATACACGTAACTCACAGTCCTACATGCCTGACCTCGCTTCAGGCCATCAAGATTATCCGGAATTTACTCAGTAAATCTCTTTTCTTCATGCAACGGACCCCGGTTCATGCCACGTACATAGCCATGTATTACCTTGCCGGAATTATTTCGAAAACCCTTTCATGTGCAACGTTGGGATTTAATATCCTCACTTTCTTCTGCAAATCTGAAATGCTCATGCACATTAACATAACATGCAATTCCTATTCTTTAGGTCACTTGGCATTCCACTAATAGTATCCCCATTCGATACTTATAAGGCACCTCCGTCCTTTAATTTTCAATTATCCTAGCTCCACAAGCTTCCAAAAATGTATCCCCTATAAGAATAACAATACTTTACATGACTAAAGAACATACCTAACTTAATCCTAACACCCTCGTAACCGTACACAATTGATTCAAAGCTAATAACACAGAGAACACACGCATTAGTCCTAAGCAAATTTAAATAATCGTCATTAAGACAATGAACGTTTATTTGCAAAGAGAAATATGCGAAGCTGAACTGTTCCTCTCTCATGCTAAAAGAAAAATCTGTTCAAATATATCTGTTACATTGCGACCTCACGGCTTCTCCATCCTGGACTGTGTATGGATTCAGCCCAACATATCGCTAGCGTCGTCTTGGGCTGCTGGTCCTTGGTTCAGTTCCATGGTATGCTTCATCGCGCTGCCGTCTGCTTGAGCGCAGGTTTGTAGGAAAGTCTCGTGCTTAATCAGCTCTTGTGGTAAATTGCCATACCACCAATAACTGCAATTTTAAGCACACAATTAAGATGCCTGTTTTTGCGCACTTCAGTCACTCCTAGTTCAGCATATCTGGGTTATGACTGAAGAAACTATAGAAAAAATCTCCTATCAGGGCGTATAGTTCATCCCGTAGAGCTCCTAATCATGAGTAGAAAGTATTTGTTAAAAATTTTAGCACGTGTCTTCGCACTGATTTCCTAATCAATGTTTATTAAAATATCACTTCCTAGCTCCGTGCAATTGCTATTTCTCCAGGATACGGATGATAAAACTGACCAGCACTATATATTATAAGACTGGCTTTGTGTGATAGATGCTACAAGCTCACGACGCACCCTACCTCATCGCATGTCTTCCAATGAATCCCATCTCCTCTCAATGCTCCTTTATATGTTCTTTACAGGGACGCCACACACGGGGAAACCCTATGATACAAACACTTCTCCTTTGTGCAAACTAAAGCTTGGTTCCCACGCTCATCTCCCTCAAATCATACTAAGGAAGGCAATTCTACTTAGCACATAGGATCAGCTCGAAGCACACAGTAAATTACTACAAAACTACCTGTTATTTTAACTTTGCCCAAATTTGTTCACAGGAGTAATTATCGTCATATTTTCATACCTTGCCAGGCCTGCTTCATGCCGCGTTTCTTTTTGTAAGTGTGGTGTCTGTGAATCCCCAGGCAGTATGCGAGTCGTTCTATACTTTTCCCTGGCTTCTTCGCTCTCTTACACATCTTGCCAGGCCCAGACCAGCTTGCCTTGCCCCCGCATCGAGCTCCAAGCTTCCTTTCGCGCCTTTCCAGTTTCGACTCCAGGTACTGCGTTCCTGATGCGTTAAATAAAATATCTATCACCACGAAACGATATGGTTCATAATGTATGTATGTATGTATGTATGTATGTATGTATGTATGTATATGCAAATTCGTGAAAATGATATTACCGTACTCTGCGGAGAAGCAGGACGTAAGCTAAAACTTGGGAAAGCATGCCCCTTATACCAAGAATGATTACCTCGACGAAGGCTGCCAACTGCGGATACGTTTCCGAGAGCAAAAAGATATCTGAGTGGAACGGTGCCCGTTGGGGTTCCCCAATGATAACGAAGAAGCTGTGTATAATGGAACTGAGAGCAACCCGTTACCACCTTATAAGACATTGCATATTATTTTAAAAAGCGAACATAGAAAAGTTCGTCGAATGTCATATGTGATCAAGATAACTACTGTTCTTTGCTACTTGGAGCACTTATGAGATTGAAATAAACGCTTATATATATTCTGCAAACACCGGGTTTGGACCTCCGAAAACGAAGCTCAGCTCTGGTCGTTAACCTCTGCAGCAACAGAGAAGTTTACTACGATTGTTCCTATACCGTAGTATTCATTGTCAACCTAGTTTCTGATTAGCAACGGAGCGTTTCCTTTATACGCATAGACCTAATCCGGTTGTATGGGTTCATTCATACATTATTACCTCCTAATCAGCAACGCATACAAGTGTTCCAAGCCATGAGCCTACACAATAACTCATTATAAGCCGTTAAAGATGATGTCTTCACGTCAGATATTAAACTGCGGGTTGCATAAAACCGATGATATACGGGCAACTGGTCCACCTAATATATATCCTTCTTAGTCTTGGAAGAAAACAAAGTCATGTTAAGTAGTTGAGAATTAAATGCAGCATATAAACGCTATCCGCAAGGAGTAAAATATTCTCAGCACTTTCCATCGCATTGATTAGTCTTTTCTCGGTCGAAAGTGTATTTTTGGCTGAGAGTACTGACGCCCTACTGTATGCTTTCTGTAAACATGTCAATCATTCATAACATTTTGAATTTCAATGTGAACTTTATTAAATCAATAAATCATTGCTGAACTAATTTTAAGAAGCAAACATTAATCGCTGTCAAGATTACTTCTGTTCTGACGGCGCTTAATACATTCAATAACCAAGATATAGCAAGTACCGTTTAAAACCACGAGGCGAAGAAGAAGTTGCTGGCCATTTACGTACACTGTTCGTTAAATATTTGATAATCAATGATAGCTGTAAATCATGCAGTTATTCCATGATTGAGTAAAACGTGAAGATATCAACCTATGCGTTTATGCTACCGTACTCTTTCCAAGATTACATCCCAACCATAAATTTCACATTGCTTCAGTTCGTCAGTGAGCCCTTGTCGTTGCCCAATTTCCATCACTTACTGAGAATTCACTCACTGATTTGCTGCAATTGTACGCTTGCAAACAATTGAAACATTACTGGTGTTCCTACTCACTTATCACGTTAACGGAATACGGAGCTGCCATTGTGCCGGAAATTCTGTTACGTAGAAGTTATCTTGCGTGCCGGTAAATATATGGGCACGAAGGTGGCATATTCGACCATATTCAAATACCACTCGACTCAGCACGGATTGAACCCAATAATTTGGGGTCTGAGAGCCAACGCTATACCATCTGAGATACTCAGTCCGGCAACTGCATTATTATTATTATTATTATTATTATTATTATTATTATTATTATTATTATTATTATTATTATTATTATTATTATTATTTAAACTTAACTCGAACAGGCGAATCAGTCGAGTACTTATGATGTGTTTTCTCCCACAATCGCAACATACTAAGTGAAATTATTGAATCAAGATTTATTCACACACTTGAAGTAACAGATGTGAAAGTGGTGAGATGATAGCTAGTACATACAATTGGTAACAATGGCAGGAGGGTATTCGCAATGACGATATAAGGGCTAAGTTAGAAATGAACTTGATGGATGTACTTTATTTTATTTTATTTTATTTTATTTTATTTTATTTTATTTTATTTTATTTTATTTTATTTTATTTTACAATTTTCTTTATGTCGCACCGACAAAGCTAATTCTTATGGCGACGATGGGATAGAAAGGGGCTGGAAATGGGTAGGAAGTGACCGTTCCCTTACTTAAGGTACAGCCTCAGCATTTGCCTGATATGAAAATAAGAAACCATGGAATACCATCTTCAGGACTGCCGACAGTGGGTTCGAACCCACCATTTTCCCGAATGCAAGCTGATAACTACGTGACCCAAACCGCCCGTCTACTTGCTCGATGATAGATGAAACTATATGCAAGAACCTGCTTTGCAGTTGGTGTCGTATGAGGTGAATGGAGGAGGATAGTTCACGTAAGTCAATTATAGACCTGTCCGTGGAGGGTAAGAGACGCAGAGAAGGCGAGGACGAGGAGACAGTTTTAAATGATTCAAAGATGTCAAACTAAACGCCAGCACAATGCTAGTTGAAGAGAGAGGATTTCGTAGGTGCATAGTTAATTCACAAAGAATTGTTAACGTAGGAGCTGTATGTATGTATGTATGCACCATAATTATGATTTGCTTTTGTTATTACAGCTGGATCCGTGGTGTAGGTGTAGCGTGCCTGTCTATTAACGTGAGGCTCCGGGTTCGATTCCAGGCCAGATCAGGGATTTTTGCCTGCATCTGAGGGCTGGTTCGAGATCCACTCAGCCTACGTGATTAAGATTGAGGAGCTATGTGACGGTGATATAGCGGCCCTAGTCTGGGAAACCAAGAATAACGGCCGCGAGGATTCGTCGTGCTGACAACACGACACCTCTTAATATGCAGGCCTTCGGGCTGAGTAGCGGGCGCTTGGTAGGCCAAGGCCCTTCAGCGCTGTAGTGCCATGGGGTTAGTTTAGTTATTTGTTATTACAACTGGCATAGGTATTTAACTGAACTATCAATGTTCGGAACTACACTTAAGAAAATGGAAATTGCAACACAATGAAGGCATTGGTCGTTTGTGTTGATTTTCAAGATATGGAACGATGACATGTTGGTATGTAAACGATCAAAGTTTCAGACCCATTGGATTTTTGCTACAGGTCTCCTCACGTGATTGGTCACGGAGGAATCAACTCCAGTATACGGACTCTGGTAGAGCGTAGTTGACTTGCAGTCTGTGCAGTGAAGTGTTCCCCGACAGAGAAGAGCACGCTATCAACAACTGTCGCCGTTTGAGAGGGCTCGGATAATTGGGCTGGGTGAGACTGGATTATCGCTAAGGACTGTCGCTGCACGTGTTGGCCGACAGGCATCTACGGTACAACGTGTATGGTAGCAGAGGTCAAATGAAGGTACCCACACTCGTAGACCTGGCACAGACCCAGCGCAACAGACAACTGTGAGAGAGGATCGCCGCATCATTCGGATGGCCCGGATGGAATCCCATGCAACAGCTGCTCAAATTCGAGCAGCTGTGGCACCCCACGTTACACAACAAACAGTTGGTAATCGCCTGCGTACAGCTGGCTTACGTGCCCGTGTCCCTGCAGAAGGTGTTCTATTGACCCCACAACAGCGACGTGTAAGGCTGGCCTGGTGTCGAGAAAGATCGACGTGGGTCGACGAATGGCATAGGGTCGTCTTTAGTGATGACTCGCGCTTCTGTCTTGCCCGCAGTGATCGCCGGAATCATGTGCGCCGACGAACCGGGGAGAGGGGCCGCCCAGATCTTATTGTCGAGAGGCACACAAGGCCAACACCAAGCATTATGGTCTGGGCAGCTATTGGCTTTAATGTGAAATCACAATTAGTGCTTGTTGAGGGCACTATGACTGTTCGACAGTACGTTGATAGGGTACTCAATCCAGTGGTTGTCCCTATGATGGCAAGCATTGCTAATGGGATGTTTCAGCAGGACAATGCCCAGGTTCACACTGCACGCATCTCCAGAGAAGCTCTCCACGATTCACAACTTTAGAATGGCCCGCCAGGTCCCCGGACCTCAGTCCTATTGAGCATGTGTGGAACATGGTGGGTCGACCACTGGCCAACCGTCCTCAGCTACCCACAACTCTGGAACAAGTGACCCGTGCAGTGCAGCAAGCATGGGCTACAATTCCTCAGGAAGCGATCCGGGGCCTTATTGACTCCATGCCTCGATGAATTCATCAATGTATTGCAGCTCGTGGTGGGCACATCCTGTATTGATTGTTGTCCAAACTTGTGGTCAGAGGGACCTGATCGTGTAATCATCGAATCACAACCGAACACTCGTCCTGCGTGTTCAATTGCAGCAATGTAGCACCACTCCTTCTTGGTGTTGCAATTTCCATTTTCTTCAGTGTAATACCTTACATTTTAGAATTATCAGTGATTCAGTTGTTGAGAAAAGGAACATTTATCATAGATTACTTCTTCTCCCCCTAGTAACATTTTTTTTGTATTGTTTTAGTGTGCATGCTCTGATATGAAAGAAGTATAGTTAAGTGTATTCAATCAAGAGTAGCTTACGGGAAAAAATAATTATATTTTCGAATTCGTGCCCGTTTCAATAATAATAATAATAATAATAATAATAATAATAATAATAATAATAATAATAATAATAATAATAATAATAATAATAATAATAAACATGTATGATAGGTTTTGTAGTAAGCATCATCTTTACCGTACTATAAACAATTTTCGTGGCACCTGAGAAGAGTAAAATACAGCTGTAAATGCTGTGGTGTTATTTCAGTATTCATTATAGTTTCCCTAAAGCGACACGATTCGTTAATTTCACCCGCAGTCAGAGTTAGCAATGCGCGGTCGAGTTGCTCACCCGATGGTGGAAGAGCTGGTCTTCCGAGCCGAAGCTGATGGGTTGGCCTCGTTTCCCTGGCATGTAAATTAACTCTGATTGATAAATTTTAAAGAACTCGATTTTTCCGAAAATCTTAAAAGTAGTTGTGAGGCGCAGAACAAATAAGATAGTTATTACGGGCCTCGACTTCGTTTCAGGAATTTACTTGCCAGTATTCTATAGCTCATGTGGAGGATCTGAATTTGGTTCCCATCCAATCCAGGTATTTTCATTCTGGACTGAAGACTGGAACGTGGTTTAGTCAGCCTCATGAGGCTACCTAAGGAGCTGGCTGATACGAGAAGCAGTGGAACCGTCCTCGAAAGCCGAGCAATAGGACTGAGGATGTCAACACGCTGACCACGAAGTACCCCAGTATCTGCAGACCATCTGGCTGGCTAACGGGCCGTTGTGCCTCTTGTTTTAACTCTTGTATTTACTCCACAGTAACTGTGTGCTTTTAATTGTAGACCATTTGTAATATTCTTCTTGGGTCGTATGCTCTAGTTTAGAGTCAACATCACGCTCACTACTAGACATTCAATGACTTTAATCGGACGTAAGGAAATAAGCAGACATTAAGTAAGTGAGCTGAAAATTACCTCCAAAGTTAACCAAATGAAATATTTGATTGTAAACAATAGTAGTTATAAGCAAAAAAAATTATAGTGAACAGAACAGTTATGGAAATTCCAAATAATGCATGTGTCTTAATGAATACGAAAAGTTGACTCCGGGAGGGGTTGCAATTCCCATTAGTCTAGTAGTCTGACTGACATCCATTTCATATTAAACGTGTATCTTCGAGCGATGAAATGAAATGAAATGTCGTAGGGCCTATGTCTTTTAGTACCGGGATATCCCAGGACGGTTTCGGCTCGCCAGGTGCCGGTCTTTCTATTTGACGTCTGTTGGCGACCTGCGCGTCGTGATGAGGATGAAATGATGATGAAGACAGCACATACACCCAGGCCCCGTGCCATTGGAATTAACCAATTAATGTTAAAATCCCCGACCCGGTCGGAAATCGAACCCGGGACTCTCTGAACCGAAGGCCAGTACGCTCTCCGCTCAGCCAACGAGTCGGACAGCGATGAACTATATGCTGATGTTAACTCAGGTTTATAACGTGAGTCATGTCATATTCTTAACAAGTAATCTACCAGTTTAGCATGAGCCTACACAAAAATACTCTCTTCAATTTAATAAATTTGCATCTCCACTTTGACAAGCTTTCTTACGAGCATATTTGGTACTTGTTTCGTTAATAATATAACAAATAATAATAATAATAATAATAATAATAATAATAATAATAATAATAATTATAATTATAATAATAATAATGTTGATGATGCTTGTTGTTTAAAGGGGCCTAACATCTAAGCTCATCGGCCCAATAATAATACCGGTGACTGCAGTCGCTTAAGTGCAGCCATTATCTAGTATTCGGGAGATAGTGGGTTCGAACTCCACTATCATGGTAGAGACCTGGTCTTCTGAGCTCAAGTTGGTGTGTTCGATCCCGGATCAGTCCGGTGCCATTTGAAGGTGCGAAGTACATCAGCCTCGTGTCAATAGATTTAATGGCACGAAAAAGAAATCCTGCGGGACAACATTCCGGCACCTTTACGTCCCCAAATCCGTAAGAGTAGTTAGTGGGGCGTAAAACTAGTAACGTTATTATTACTATAGTTATAGTCCGGTTCCATAGCTAAATGGTTAGCGAGCTGGCCTTTGGTCACAGGGGTCCCGGGTTCGATTCCCGGCAGGGTTGGGAATTTTAGCCACAGTTGGTTAATTTCGCTGGCAGGGGGGCTGGGGGTATGTGTCATCTTCATCATCAGTTCATCCTCATCACGACGCGCAGATCGCCCACGGGAGTCAAATCAAAAGACCGGTATCTGGCGACCCGAACATGTCCTCGGACACTCCCGGCACTAAAAGCCACACGCCATTTCATTTACTATAGTTATGAATTTTGTAAGTATTGTCATAACGCTCTACATTCAGTTTCAATAGATACCGAACTTTACTAACTTTCATTGGACTCTCATTTTTGAGCTTTTCTTCTTCTGAAAGCTTTCGATTGCATGCTAAATTGTGTTCCATGATACTGTATGTGTATGCGTATCTCTTTCCTTCTAATTGTAAAACTCAAGGGCTGTTTTTTTCCTTCTCTTCCATAATTTAATAACGGAAGAGTCACGAGCGACGGTATTTCATACTTCTTTTGAAAGCTAATGGGAACCAAATATATTCATAAAGTTACTCTGCATTTGCTAACAGGTCATATGAATCTACTGACTACTATAAAATATGTAACTTGGTTTATTAATTATTAAAAATAAAATGCTGTCTTCGTTTCACATCTGAAGAGTTTAAGCATATGAAGATTTATAGAGATTAAATACCTTTACACTTGTTATTGTATTATGTGATGTATGTATTATTTGGTTAAGGAAATCTGAAATTGATTCTTCCTGTTTCCAATTCAAAGTTCGGTACTGAAACATGATGGAACTGATACTTCTTTTACCGAGCTAGTGGCTGCACGGTTTGTGCTACGTAGGTGTTAGCTTGCATTCGGGAGAAAGCGGGTTCGAACCTCAACTGCACTGAAGATGATTTCGGTGGTTTCCCATATTCACACCAGAGGGGCTGTACCTTAATCTAGGTAACGGCCGAGTCCTTCCCCCTCCTAGTCCTTTGCTGCCTCATCATCATCTTAAGACCTATCTGTCTCAGTGCGTCTGAAAGCAAACTGTTAAAAACAAAAAACAGTAAAACATGCTTCTATTATAATCAAACTTCCCATAACTATGGATTATATTTGGAAGCATAATATGTTAAAATTTTATACCAAGAACTACATTATAAGGTTACTAGAAACAGTGGTTTCAAGGTAGACCGGATGAACTGGAATGGAAAATGGACATATGGATTTTCGCGAATATTTCTGCTTAAAATTACCGCCACTTATGTTACAACGGAAGGTGCACATTGCATTCTAAAGGTACCTGAGCAGTAGGATGCGTAGGCTACGTTTTCTCCTTGAAACATCTACGTGTCTCTAGTAATGCCTACAAACTCCGCAGATTTTATCCTTATTATTATTATTATTATTATTATTATTATTATTATTATTATTATTATTATTATTATTATTATTATCATGATGATGATTATCATTAATCTACCGACACGAGGCTCTCGTATTTGAGTACCTTCAAATACCACCGGACTGAGCCAGGATCGAACCTGCCAAGTTGGGGTCAGAAGGCCAGCACCTCAACCGTCTGAGCCACTCAGCCCGGCAATTTATTATTATTGAAAATGCCTGTTTTCCAGTCATTGACCGGGTCAGGGTTGTAATGAATGAAATATATATAGGCTGTTATTACAATGGGGTCGCCACTCCCAAGGTGATTTATTAATGAGTAATAAATGCTATGAAATGATAATGGAGAGTGTTGCTGGAATGGAAGATGACAGGGAAAACCGGAGTACCCGGGGAAAAACCTGTCCCGCCTTCGCTTTGTCCAGCACAAATCTCACATGGAGTGACCGGGATTTGAACCACGGTATCCAGCGGTGAGAGGCCTACGCTCTGCCATCTGAGCCACGGAGGCCCCTTATTATTATTATTATTATTATTATTATTATTATTATTGTTACGGAGTTTTCCGTGGTAGGTAGAGGTGAAAGAAGGTGCGGGTGTGAATAGGTCTCCAGCTACGAAAGCAAAATTAATTTAAAATTTAACAAGGTTATATTTTCTTTTCAAAAACAAAGAAATAACAAGCATGGCAGGTACAAAGTAGCAAATCAAAAAGGGTAGTTACAATATTTACAGGAATTGGGCTTCGCGCCCTGATTTTACACTGCTTGGGCAATCAGCTCAGTTTTACCCCAAACACGAGTTTTAACAGAGGGGCAGAAAACCCCATTCATACCTAGGAGCCCTTGCTCCAAATTACACAGAAAAGCCTCCACGAGGCATACAACACTCAATTTTCAAAAGAGCCACTCGCTCTCAAAATTTAAGCCTCTCCCAGGCCACACCAAACTCCACCTTCAAGTTGTCCTCACTGGACATAGACACAGGGGTAAAATACCCAACCTACTGAGGTCTATTAAATAAAAATGGGCAATTACCATGACCTCTAAAATAACAATTTGAGAGGAGGCGATCTTGCACTCCTAATACACTTGTTTTTAAAAACCTAATCTGGCTCTAGGCCACTAATGCAAGGGCTAATCCCATACTACCGAGGTGACTTTAGAAAAGAGCAATTTGTTTTACATTAACGAAGAATAGGTTGAGAAAATAAGTTCACCTCAAGACAATGTGAGTGGGAGCTCGAGAGGGTTAGCACTCTCTATCCCAATATGCAGCTTAAAAGAGAATAGAAGAAAAGATCGTTACATTTTAGGAAAAGGTTACATGGAGGAACGCTTCGCACCCGCCCCGAGAGTTAAACTGCTGAGCTAGCAAAGAAAGAATTTATTAATCGGCCATTACCTTATTGATGACCGCTGCCGAGGAAAGAGGCGCTTCCCGCCTCCTGCTATGTACTTTATACACTGAAAGATGGAACAGAAGTGGCCCGGAGACCCTAAAATCAGCAGTTTAAATACTCTCGCAGAAGGTTCTAGGCGTTAGGGGAATGAAAACACCCTCCCGCGATGATTTTATTGGTAGATCAATAAACCCCCTACACAATACTAAGAAGAAACACATAATTGGTGGAAAATTAATTCAAGAAATTCGGGATAGGCTAGATTTAAAACAAGGGGAAAGAAGGGGTTAATATTGCCAACTTAACCAAAGACTGAAAAAATTTTAGCAAAGAACAAACATTTGAAATAAAAATTTCTCCAACAAAATAGTTCTTTGACTCCGCACTAGGTTGCACTATTGTTGATCTTCAGTAGTGTCCTCTAGAAGAGAAAGTTCACACTTCTTACTTCAAGCGAAACAAAACCACATCAAAAATGACACAGTTCAAAAACTCAAAATTTTCCACGTGGTGACATCTTCTGAGAAAGTAGAGAATTAATAGCGTAGATAAAGTTCAGACTTCCTCCAGCAGAGGAGTTTCAACTGGCGCACATTTTAAATTAGCGGAGTGGAGGTGTACCGCCCGGTACAGACCTCCCCCCCCCCCCCAAAAGTTCCTCCCGGGGTGACACATGAAATTGTTTGAAAACAAGGTCCAAGTTTTGATGTAGATATGGAGATTAATTGCCAAAAAAATTTATAAGATTTTCTTAATTTGGTTTGATTTAGTTTCAAAATTTTGTTGTTGCAGATGAAGAATAGTTTTTAAGTTTGTAGAAGTAGAATTTTGAGGATAAACTTTTAATACTTAAAAGTGATGAAAAATTTTGCAATGTCCACCAAATATTGCTGTTGAATTCCCAATTGTAGTCATAGCTTATCGTAACTGTCCATGTAGTTGAGGTTGATGAAGTTGGATGGCCAGACCGGCCGTTGCAGCTTGCGTCCAAAGGAGGCCGCTCGGACCGCTCAAGTACCCTGAGATACCGCTCGCCCGCACTATGAGGGGAGCAGAAGTGTTGAAACACGCCGCGCCCGCGGTGAACATATACAGGCTGCGGGCAAGTAGCAGGTCGTGCGCCGCACATCAGCCTTGGCCGGGAGGAGAGCTCCGGCTCGCCGTGCACATGTCGTCCTCGCTGGGGCCGAGGGGGCCCTTCCTCAAACCCAGTTGCGGCGCGGCGCCGCGCGGCTGCGGGGGCACTGAATCATTAAAGCTAGGCGGCAGAATTGTGTTGGACCATCATGTTTCTTTTGAGGGCACAGGCATGTAGAGAGATTGAGGGGCCAGCGGCGTGCAGATATCCATGGCATTTCATCTAAGCCAGCCACTGTGTGTAGTGGAGCAGGAGACGGGAGCGTGGTAATGGCCGTGGCAAGGACAGGATGGCAGTTTAACAAATCGGGGGAGGTTTCACAGAAATGCTTACATATAAAATAAAATAGAAGGAGCAGAATGCCTTAAGAGTGGAACTCAAAAAAAAAAATATAACCTTCATATTCCTATCAAATTATATGAAGCAAGTTGACACAAAATTTACCCCGGTTTCACCTGGGACAGGTGAACCCTAAATATCCTCTCGGTGGCTGGATTGCTTACTAACAATGTAACCGGAGTAAGAAAATCGAGAATGATGCATGGCCCATGAAATCTGGGGGCAAGCTTGCCCGCGGGAACAAAATTCTTGACCATCACCTGGTCACCTACCTTCAAAGTGGTGGGTCTCCGTCCACGATCGTACTTTTCCCTAACCTTTTCATGAGATACCTTAAGATTGGCTTTAGCCTTCTTCCAAAGATCTTTAATATTATCCGGATCTATTGTCTCGGGTAGAATGTCACTCAGAGACCAAAGGTTAGAGAGCGGCGTGTTGGGAACAAACTTGAACATCAAGGAAGCTGGAGTGAACTTATGAGATTCATGAACCGCCGAATTCAACGCAAAAGCTAACCAATGCAGGGACGTGTCCCACCTGGAATGATCTTCATGATGATAGGCAATAAGTGCGGACCTGAGATTACGATTAACCCGTTCAGCCAGAGATGGTTGAGGGTAATAAGCAGAAGTAGTTACATGAGAGATGGATAAGTCAAAACAGAATTTACGAAATAAGTTAGATGTAAAAGCCTTAGCATTATCAGATACAATATATTGGCACGGACCAAAAGAAGCAAAAATAGAATTTAAGCAAGTAATGGTAGACTGAGCGGTAGCCAGCTTAGTCGGAAATAACCAAGAAAATCTGGTAAAACCATCTACACACACAAGGATGAACTTGTTGGCATTACCCTTTGACTGGGGGAATGGTCCTACATAATCAATATACAGGCGTTCCATGGGGCGCGACGCTTGCTGAGAAGACAAGAGGCCTACCTTGGTGGACATGGTTGGTTTACTAATCAAACAGGATTTACAAGCCTTTACTAGTTCACGGATTTCACCGTCCATACCTTTCCAGATGAACATTTCACGAATCTTTTCACGAGTTTTAAAGATACCAAGATGCCCTCCTAATGGGGTCTCATGATAATACTTGAAGATCATAGGTACAAGAACCGCTGGAACAACAACTTTCATCATCTTATCATGCCTCGAAGGGCAACATAGAACACCATTCCTCAGAACATAAGGGACAACATGTTCCCCAGAAGAAAGGGTTTCCATTATCGCAGCCAGCGTCGGATCTTCACGTTGGTATTTCTCGATATCCCTAAAGAGCATGGGAGCATCTGTTAGGATGGCATTAACCTTAGATAGTATGGACTCGGAAGGTGATGAACTGTCGACCGGTTCGTGGGTCTCGACGTCGTTAGAAAACATACGGCTGAGTCCATCAGCAACAACATTTTCGGTACCTCTGATATGTCTAACATCAAACTGGAAGGCAGAAATACGAATGGCCCAGCGGGCTATACGACCAGTACGACGCGGCCTACCTAAGACCCAGCTTAAGGCTTGATTATCTGTCTCCAGGTCGAATTTGACATGTTCCAGATAGAGACGGAACTTCTCTAAGGCGAATAAGACTGCCAAACCTTCGAGCTCATAGATGGAATACTTGGCTTCTTGAGCCGACAATGTCCTAGACGCATAGGCGATGGGTCGCCTCCCTAGTTCAGTCTCTTGAAGAAGGACTGCAGCTACTGCTGACGACGATGCGTCGGTTTGGACAATGAATTTCTTCGAGAAATCAGGCATAGCAAGTACAGGGGCATTACAAAGAGCTAATTTAAGGTCTTCAAAAGCGGCTTGTTGAGAAGGTCCCCACTCGAATTTGATGCCTTTCCTACGAAGAAGGTTTAAGGGCGCCGCTCTATTAGCGAAGTTAGGAATAAACTTCCTGAAGAAATTCACCATACCAATGAACCTGGCTATACCTTTAATGTCCTTGGGAGGTTTAAAATCACGGATGGCCTGTGTTCTAGAATGATCGACTGCTACACCATCCGGTGACACAATATGCCCTAGGAAAGACATAGAGGGCTTAGCAAAGGCAACCTTGGACAACTTAACAGTTAACCCAGCCTTACGAAGGCGATCGAGAACTTCTCGCAGATGATCTAGATGTTCTTCAAAAGTCTCTGAAAATACGACGACATCGTCCAAGTAGTGATATAAGTACTCAAATTTGATGTCGGAGAAGACCCTATCTAGTAGCCTAGTGAGTACAGCTGCTCCCGTGGGGAGCACGAAAGGCACGCGGTTGTATTCGTATAAATTCCAGTCCGTGGCAAACGCTGTAAGATGTTTAGACTCTTCGGCAAGGGGAATTTGATTATAGGCCTGATTCAAGTCCAAGATAGTAAAGAACTTGGCCTTACGAAACCATGAAAAACAAGAATGAAGGTCGGGAAGGGGCACAGATTGTAACACCACCTTCCGATTGAGAGCCCTGTAATCAATGACAGGCCTGAAGCCTCCTTGGGGTTTCGGGACTAAAAAAATAGGCGAAGAATACGCTGACTTAGAGGGCCTAATAATACCGTCCTTCACCATCTGATCGATGATTTCTTTTAGAGCCTTCATTTTAGGTGGAGATAGCCTATAAGGTGGAAAACGGACAGGAATCGAATCCGTGACCTCAATTTTGTATTCAATAAGGTCAGTAACACCAAGAGTATCAGAGAACACCTCGGGAAACGACTGACACAATTTGCGAATACTATCAGCCTGCTCCTCAGGTAGATGTCTAAGGTCTAACAACATCTCATCCTGGGTAGGCGAAATAGAAGAACATGATGCAGAATTACACTTTAATAGAGGGATATTACAATTAGAGGCAAATTTGAAAGTGCAAGACCTACTCTGAAGATCGAGCACAAAACCAGTGTGAGAAATAAAGTCCGCTCCCAATATAATGGGGCAAGACAAATGCTTGGCCACAAACAATTTAACTTTCCATGTGAATTGAAAAATACGAATTTTGACATATAAGGAACCGAGAATTTCTAATGGAGAGGAATTAGCCGAAACGTATTGGATCGCCGACAAACAATAGTTAGGAAGCTTACAAACAGATTTCAATTTTGAATACCAATCAGCCGAAATAATAGAACAAACACTACCTGAATCTAAGAGAGCTGTTATAGGCTCGTTATTTAACTCAATTTTGAGAAAGGGGACCGGTGCGGGGGAATCCGCCGCAATCCTAAGACACCCTTTGGGACCTTCAAAAGATGAATTTGTAAATTGCTCGTTCCCTGAATTTACAACCTGTTTACCCGGGGCTGAGTCTCGGGAAGATGGATTAGTCGACTCAGCCGAAGCCACTAGTCACTTTTTATTATTGGCATAGGTGGAATTTGCACCAGAAGTTGAGCAGGAGGGGGTGCTATTCGAATTGGGACAATTCTTGGCGATATGTGAGAAAGCCCCACATTTAAAACAGCCTTGTGATGACCCGGCTCCATTCCTTGTCCCACTTGACTTGATCAGTGGACACTTGTTGCGCAGATGGTCAGGCGACCCGCAAGCATAACATTTACGGGGATTGACTGGTCGGCGAGGTGGAGGCCGAGTATTACTAAAGGAAGGCGGGGGTTCTTTCGCGACACGCAAAGAATCGGCGTATCTAACTCCTTCCGCTGAGACGGCCAATGCTTCAAGTTCAGAGAAAGTTTGCGGGCACGCCGCGAAACACAAATATGACCTGTAGGGTGGTGAAATCCCTTCCACAATGGCTTGTACAATCTGATCCTCAGGGAAATGAAGAGCAAACACCCTAGTATAAAACTTAATGTCCTGTATGAAATCAGCCAAGTTTTCATCCAAGCGTTGTACACGGTAATAGTACTTCTGAATAAGGGAGGACCTGGCCCTAGCCGGGATGAAGTTAGCTAGCAAATGGGCATGGAAATCCTCAATAGATGATTGCTCGGCAATGGCTCTTACGATTTTATCTGAGAGAATACCAATAGCATACGGATAGATAATTTGCAAAATTTGACATGGAGAAAGAGAAAACACAAGGGCATGATCCTGAAATTCAACTAGAAATCTTAAAAAAGAAATTACATCACTGGTGGTATTAACGGAAAACTTAGAGATACCTCTGAGCAACATTGCCAATGGATGAGGCAAGCTGCTAAACCCGGGTGACATAGTAGGTAAAGGTTTCAATGGCAAGGAAGTTAATTCAGAACGGATGTTACTCAATGATGCACGACGTTCAGATTCGTTGTCCAATGGGGGAGGGATAGTTTGAGCAGCAACGGTTATCCTATTAACTTCTCCCTTGGGAGGCGCTTCCTCACTACCTGCATTCACTGTGGTGGGTAGATCGCTTTTGGGAGGAACCTCCCCTGTTAACAATTGAGTGACCTTGCTAGATAATTCAGACATATTTTCAAGCAGCGTACTAGCTTCCTTCTTCTGAACGTCATTCAACTTTAGAGACAACAGATCGTTAACCCTATTCGAAAAATGATATAGCCTAGCTTGCACACGCTTAATTTGATTAGGAGAAGGATCATTTTCATCAAAAAAACTAACTACAGAAGCTAGCCCAGTAATATTCTCCGTGATCGTGGAAAGAGAGTCGTCAATTTCTTTCTCTCCCAAATTGGGGATGGAAATGGGCAAATCTAGGGACTCTCTAAGCTTGTTTGTGTCTACTGCAACCGTGCCTCCAGATTGTACATTTCTAATAGTCAATTCATATCAACTCCTCCTTGCGCAAATAGTTAAGATGGAGAACATCGCGAGGGCCGGGCATGGTGACAGAACAATTTTGAAAAACTCAAAAAATTCCAGCAACTGGGAAAATAGTTAGAGTTCGGAACAAACAATGTTTAGCCGTCAAAAGGGGCTAAATTGAGACCCATTCAACCACGCTCTGCTACCACTTGTTACGGAGTTTTCCGTGGTAGGTAGAGGTGAAAGAAGGTGCGGGTGTGAATAGGTCTCCAGCTACGAAAGCAAAATTAATTTAAAATTTAACAAGGCTATATTTTCTTTTCAAAAACAAAGAAATAACAAGCATGGCAGGTACAAAGTAGCAAATCAAAAAGGGTAGTTACAATATTTACAGGAATTGGGCTTCGCGCCCTGATTTTACACTGCTTGGGCAATCAGCTCAGTTTTACCCCAAACACGAGTTTTAACAGAGGGGCAGAAAACCCCATTCATACCTAGGAGCCCTTGCTCCAAATTACACAGAAAAGCCTCCACGAGGCATACAACACTCAATTTTCAAAAGAGCCACTCGCTCTCAAAATTTAAGCCTCTCCCAGGCCACACCAAACTCCACCTTCAAGTTGTCCTCACTGGACATAGACACAGGGGTAAAATACCCAACCTACTGAGGTCTATTAAATAAAAATGGGCAATTACATGACCTCTAAAATAACAATTTGAGAGGAGGCGATCTTGCACTCCTAATACACTTGTTTTTAAAAACCTAATCTGGCTCTAGGCCACTAATGCAAGGGCTAATCCCATACTACCGAGGTGACTTTAGAAAAGAGCAATTTGTTTTACATTAACGAAGAATAGGTTGAGAAAATAAGTTCACCTCAAGACAATGTGAGTGGGAGCTCGAGAGGGTTAGCACTCTCTATCCCAATATGCAGCTTAAAAGAGAATAGAAGAAAAGATCGTTACATTTTAGGAAAAGGTTACATGGAGGAACGCTTCGCACCCGCCCCGAGAGTTAAACTGCTGAGCTAGCAAAGAAAGAATTTATTAATCGGCCATTACCTTATTGATGACCGCTGCCGAGGAAAGAGGCGCTTCCCGCCTCCTGCTATGTACTTTATACACTGAAAGATGGAACAGAAGTGGCCCGGAGACCCTAAAATCAGCAGTTTAAATACTCTCGCAGAAGGTTCTAGGCGTTAGGGGAATGAAAACACCCTCCCGCGATGATTTTATTGGTAGATCAATAAACCCCCTACACAATACTAAGAAGAAACACATAATTGGTGGAAAATTAATTCAAGAAATTCGGGATAGGCTAGATTTAAAACAAGGGGAAAGAAGGGGTTAATATTGCCAACTTAACCAAAGACTGAAAAAAATTTAGCAAAGAACAAACATTTGAAATAAAAATTTCTCCAACAAAATAGTTCTTTGACTCCGCACTAGGTTGCACTATTGTTGATCTTCAGTAGTGTCCTCTAGAAGAGAAAGTTCACACTTCTTACTTCAAGCGAAACAAAACCACATCAAAAATGACACAGTTCAAAAACTCAAAATTTTCCACGTGGTGACATCTTCTGAGAAAGTAGAGAATTAATAGCGTAGATAAAGTTCAGACTTCCTCCAGCAGAGGAGTTTCAACTGGCGCACATTTTAAATTAGCGGAGTGGAGGTGTACAGCCCGGTACAATTATTATTATTATTATTATTATTATTATTATTATTTAATCCTTCAGCTATTTGAGTGTGGAATGTCGTCTTCTTTTCTTTTTGAGATATAAACTTTCTCAAAATACTTCTTTCATCACATGCAAATACAGTCATGCACGTTGCCTTGAATGGCTCTCATACAGGCACTTGTACAACAGACCAACATCAGCCGGTTATCTTTTAAGCGAGTATTTGTCTATATAAAAGTACATTTCAACCGTATTATCGGCAGATTCATCAGGAGCTTCAGGACCTGACGTCTTACGATAATGTCTTCATATGGGCAGGACGTTATAAGAACTTCAATAAATAAAGTTTGCCTTCCGAGTGCCCCATTCGGATACCAACGTCGTTCCATGCTGAGGAACGTATTGGCTGCAATGACTTCTGTCATGTTTCTCCACAGGTAAGTAACGTACCAGTGTGTAAGTCATTGAAATACATCGTTACATTCTTTCTTTCTTAATCTGTTTACCCTCCAGGGTTGGTTTTTCCCTCGGACTCAGCAAGGGATCCCACCTCTACCGTGTCAAGGGCAGTGTCCTCGAGCTTCAGACCCTGGGTCGGAGGAAACAACTGGGGAGGATGACCAGTACCTCGCCCAGGCTGCCTCAGCTGCTATGCTGAACAGGGGCCTTGTGAGGGGATGGGAGGATTGGAAGGGATAGACAAGGACGAGGGAAGGAAGCGGCCGTGGCCTTACGTTAGATACCATCCCGGCATTTGCCTGGAAGAGAAGTGGGAAACCACGGAAAACCACTACCAGGATGGCTGAGGTGGGAATCGAACTCAACTCTACTCAGTTGACCGCCCGAGGCTGAGTGGACGCCGTTCCAGCCCTCGTACCACATTTCAAATTTCGTGGCAGAGCCGGGAATCGAACCCGGGCCTCGAGGGGTGGCAGCTAATCACACTAACCACTACACCACTGAGGCGGTCTCATCGTTACATTACTAATAAAAATTATAAGTTCACTTCCACTAGACGAGGGAATTAATAAGCTTTGTGTTGTGATATTTAGTGATGGGTATGGAGTAAAGCAAACTGCAGTATCATCCTTTCATATGGTCGTGTTCCCACTCATAGAGTTGTGATGGATTTACAGTGCAGCAGCCCACTGACCCGGCGTTTCAACACGTTGGTGAGTTTAACTGAAACATATCGTTATAATAATCTTGTATATGAACTGGCTGTCTATAAACTACGCCAACGGCCTTAGCCGTGTTGAAACACCGGATCCCGTGAGATCTCCGAAGTGAAGCAACATTGGGTGTGGTCAAGATTTGGATGGGTTGCCACGCGCTGTGCCACCCTGCTGTACGTAAACTCCAGCTCAGGCACACCTCTGCGGAGGTTCGGACCACCCTTCGGGCAGAATACACCCTTACCTTACTCTATAAACTACGGGATGAGTAAAACTAAATTATAAGGGGTCACTCTGTATATTACGAATGAATGCATAGTTATCTCATTGTTCAACATACAGAGTGGTCGGCCACAATGTGAGCCAAGTATTAGAGCGTTGGTCATGCTGATAAATAATTTGAAAGAAATATTTCGATATCTCGTACCGTCGTCGTTTTACCAGCTGCTGAAGTTAGGCAATCGGATCACTTCGTGGCCGAATTCAAATGGGCATTGGGGGACGGTGTTGCTAAATCTAAACCTGAATTAAAACCAGTTTGAGATCCATGCCGAGAAATCAACATCAAACACAAACACCCCGTTGTTTTCAGCCAGTGTTACCATAGCGCGATCCTGTCAGCTCCGAGGTCTGTGCTCTCATGCTGGTCCTAAGCCACGCACAGATTTAGCATTTACCGGGAGAGTTGCCCGTGCGGTTAGGGGCGCGCGGCTGTGAGCTTGCATCCGGGAGATAAGGGTTCGAATCCCACTGTTGGCGGACCTGAAGAGGGTTTTCCTTTGTTTTCCAGTTTCACACCAGGCTGTACCTTATTTAAGGCCACGGCCGCTTCCTTCCAACTCCCAGGCCTTTCGTATCACATCGCCGCCATAAGACCTATCTGTGTCCGTGCCACTAGCAAAAAAAAAAAAAATATTTAGCATTATTGCCTATTTCAATTCGCCCGTGAAGCGATCTGGTTGACGAACTTCAGCAGCTGATAAAATGGCAACAGTGGGAGATATCGAATTATATGTTTCAAATTATTTATCAGAATGACCAACCCTCTAACGCTGACATACCCCGTTCACGTTTCTTCCGACCACCCTGTCTTCTCTGTCACTCAGTGTTTACTTACAGAGACATTTCTACCTTACATGAACGTATAAACAACCACTGGAATAATAATTTCCCACCGGCAAACGCCCCCGAAGTTTAATGAATTTTCACTGCACCATCTCCAGCGATAAGGAAAAAAAGAAGGGAAATGCACGTTGGTTGGAATACAAAGCCGAGAATACAATGACACAATGCTCGTTCTGGGTAATAGTGCTGGTAAATCTCTTAGTGCTCTTTAACCAAATGTAGAGGAAAGAGGGATTACTGATTCTCGACCACCTGCACTTCTGTGGGTAGGAACTGATTGAACACCATTGGTCCTGAAGTAACTGCGAAAGTGGTCATTCGTGAAATTATCTGCGTTTCGAGTAGATCTCGTGGAACTTGAAATAAAGCGCTGTATCATAATTTGCCAAAGGTGAGTGTGAGACAGAAGGATAATTTGGAAATATCATTTTCAAGAATGCTACCGAAATATACTATCATTCAGAAGTGAATCTCTCGTCCACCCATTCACCGGGCTGAGTACATCAATCGATAAAGCACTGGCCTTCTGAGTTCAAATGGCAGGTTCGATCCTTGTTCAGTCCGGTGTTACTTGAAAGTGCTCAAATACGTCAGCCTCGTGTTGGTAGATTTGCTTTCGCGTAAAACAAATCCTACGGACAAAATGTTGACACTTCAGTGCCTCAGACAGCCGTAAAAGTAAGTAGTTGGATGTAAAACTAATAATATTAACATGACATCGACGAACTAATGTCATCGTACCTGGCTGTGATTGTCAGTATTACAGTAGCTTGGTCTGAATCCTCATCCAGATAGTGTCCGGCGCCATGGTTAAATGGTTAGCCATCTGGCATTTGGTCCAACGGGTCCAAGGTTCAACTCCTGACCGGGAATGGAATTTTAACCTTAATTGGTTAATTCTGATTCCGCACCTAAGATGAGAATTGTCCCAGTGTATTCAATGTAGCAATATTAATGGAGCTGGGTGTGTGTGCAGTCTTCAGCGTTAGAATTCATCGTAGGTAGGACCCAATCCTTACAGACAAGCAGGTCGCTCATAAGGCGTCAGTTCGAATGACCTGTTCCAGGCCTTTCCGGAGGTCATGCGCCATTTATTATCTCCATATAGGAATAAATAAGGGTTTTTCACCTTGATAAACAACCACCAGATGTAAGGAAATATAGATACAAGCCATTCATACCAGTGAATATCAAGTGTGCCGTGAAAATTATGTTAAAACCGAGCGAGTTGTGCGATTTTGCGTTCGGGAGATAGTGGGTTCGAACCCGACTGTCGGCAGCCCTGAAGATGGTTTTCTGTGATTTTCCATTTTCAAACCAGGCAAATGCTGGGGCAGTACCTTAATTAAGGCCACGGCAACTTGCTTCCCACTCCTACCCGTTTCCTATCCCATCGTCGCCATAAGACCTATCTGTGTCTGTGTGACGAAAAACAATTTGTAAAAAATATTGGGGATATACCTTAATTAAGGCCACGGCCGCTTCTTTACTACTCCTAAGACTTTCCTATCCCATTGTCACCATAAGGCCTATCTGTGTCGGTGCAGCGTAAAGCAAACTGTAAAAAAAGGATAAGTAGAAACCTAATTCTATGTGTTTTGAGATCAGCGGTGTACGTTAACAGAACATGTGCCATAACAAAGTGAAGAACATAATACACGGAAAACTTGTCGTTATGTTTGCATGGAATATGTATGGAAAGTTGTATGAAGAGAACTGTAATTTGCATGCTAATTAATACTTTGTTTGATTATTCCTACATGCTTAATTATTTATTCATCTTATGAGGAGAAGAGTTCATCGTAGCATGTGCGATCTGACTTCATTCAGATGAGCATCAACGTTGCACGCAGTATTTAAGTGTAGTGACCGTTTAATGATTTCTACTAGGAAGTAGCTAGATGGTGTCTCTTTTATAGTAAAGGCCAGTATCAAATTTCATCCAAACACGAGTAAACGTGGTTGGTTGTCAGTTTGACAACGTAGTGTAGAAAGGATCACTGTCATCTCTCTAAGTTAAAGAAGAGCTATATTATATTTATGTGTGTTAGAGAGAGAGAGAGAACGCTCTGACAGAAATGTGTAGAATAGGCTATAAGTAGCTCCGCTGTCACAATATTTCATTTCTTCGTTGGGTTCCATCTCTAACGGGCTCTTCTAAGACAGATACCAATGAGAGTGGACGTGAAAATAAAGTGCATATGGAACTGTCAATCAACAATGTGTAAGTGTAACTGTACACCAGCATGTCACAACCGAACATATGAGTTCTTGAAACTGGCCATATCCAGTGACTCACTTATATTCTAATCGGAAAATATAAAAATCAAACGACGTTGGAAATTATTAGTCTATTGCAAAGAGTTGTAGTGGAACTGTATTTTTGCTCCTTTCTCAAGTATGAAATAATTACTTGTATGTCCTAGTCCTTCGTTCACAAGACAAATTTATCAGAGAGCGCGTCACTTCTATCAGTTACACCGAAAGAAAACCAGCAATAACATATTACAAGAATGGTAAACAATGAAAGTACACATACAAGAACTCCGTTAATTGATTTTAAGAACACTTTATTTTGAAAAAAACATTTCAAGAATGTACATCAAGAATTGTGCATATATTTCTTCAATTCTGGAATGCATTCAGTAGCCTACTGTTTGGCTGGAGTACAGTTGTCACATACGTCTATCTTAGTAGGGTATTTTAAGCGATGTTTTTTCCCGTTAAAATGAACCTTCTGAAGCTGAAGAGTATGTATTTCAGGCACTATGCCGTCGCAGCGTGTAGGTGTTTGAATAGGTCCAAGTGAATTTAGAAATGCGAATTTTGGCAAAGATGAAACCTAAAATTTCTAATGGAGAAGAATTAGCCAAAACGCATTGGACCAAAGACGGACAATAATCAGAAAATTTACAAACAGTCTTTAATTTGGAATACCACTCCGCCGAAATTACAGAACACACACTCCCTGAATCTAATAGAGCAGTGACGGGTTCACTATTCAATTCAACTTTAAGAAAGGGTACATGTGCGGGGGTCTCCGCCGCAATTCTGAGGCATTCTTTTGGGCATTCAAATGATGGGTTCGAAGAACCCTTATCCTTACCCGAGCTTTCGCTAGGTTTAACAGGGGCTGAGCCTTGGGAAAATGATCCTGCCGACTCAGCCGATGACACTAGTCACTTCCTATCGTTGGAATTCGCGGGGGTTGCACCAGAAGTTGACAGGAGGGGGTGCTATTGGCATTAGGGCAATTTTTAGCGAGGTGGGTATACGAACCACATTTGAAACATCCTTGAGAGGACCCTGCCCCATTCTTTGTCCCACTGGGTTTGATCAAAGGACACTTGTTACGGAGATGTTCTGTAGACCCACAAGCATAGCATTTACGGGTGGTGTAAGTTCGGCGAGGTGAAGGCCGAAAATTATTAGAAGACGGAGGGGGTTCCTTCGCAAATCTTAAGGTGTCGGCATACCGCACTCCTTCGACTGAGAAGCCTTAGCCCCTAATTCTGCCAAGGTTTGGGGGACGAGACTCAAAACATTAGTAAGATCTATAAGGTGGAGAGATACCTTCAACAATAGTTTGGACAATCTGGTCTTCGGAAAAATGCAGGGTGAACACTCGGGTATAAAACTTGATATCTTGGATGTAATCCGCAAGATTTTCGTTCAGGCGCTGCACTCGGAAATAGTACTTCTGTTTGAGAGAGGACATTGCCCTAGCCGGAATGAAATTTGCGAAAAGGTGAGCATGGAAGTCTTCTATGGATGATTTATAAGCTATAGCCTTAACTATCCTGTCCGATAGGACGCCTACAGAATATGGATACATAATTTGAAGGATTTGAGAGTGAGAGAGGGAAAACACTTGAATGGGTCTAACTACAATATCAAGAATTGAATTGAAACTTTAACAAAGGTTATATTTCTTTCATTATAAAAAAAAAACTTAACAAATTTCCACTCGGGAAAAATAACAATCAGGTACAATGCCAATATTGAAACCAGATTAGGAAAAAAACAAGATTCAGAACCTTAACACTTTGGGTTTTAAGCCCCTAGTTTTACAAGTTTACAAATGGAATTTGGAATTTAGTTAAGGGCAGAAATCCCTTAATTCCAGAGCAGTTGCTCCGTAAATAATAATATAAAGCCTCCCAGAGGCACACTTTACAATTACAAAGCTTGAAAAGAGCTAACAGGCTCTCAGGTCTCCAAGCCTACCGAAGGCAACATCTACTTACAATTACTGGCCTCTCAAGGCAAAATTTACAATTTGAAAATGATTTATACAGGGGTATTTAATACCGAACCTACGGGGCCTTCATGATAAAGGAACAGGTTAAATAACTGGCCCAAACACAAAATGAATGGAGGCGAACTGCGCTCCAAGATAATGAAAACTTAGTAACCTACAGGGCTCTAGGCCGATGAAACAGGGGCTATTCCCAAACTACTGAGGTGACTCGTATAGAAATTACTTTAACACCTTACAGAAAAAAATGTTACAAAAAGTAGTCACCTCAATCCCAGATGAATGGGAGCTCGAGAGGGTAATTCACTCTCTTACCCCGATTTACAGTTAAGGAGTTTACGAAGTTTTTACATTAAGCGAAAGAAGATTTACATTTTAGAAAAGTTTGTTACATAACTAAAGATTCAGACCTTTTTCCTCGGATTAAACTGTGGAGGTAGCAAGAAAGAATAAAGTTATGTGGCCATTACCTTATAGCTGTTCTGGTTGTCGACGAAAGAGGCCGCCCGCCTCCTGCTTAAACACACTCTCTCTGAAAGACGACGATCAATTGGCCAAGAAAAGGGAAAAGTCGCAGTTTATAAACCCCAAAGTAAGGTTCGAGATCATTCAAGACTAATCAGGACACACCCTCTTAATTGTATTGGTTAAATTCAAAAGTAACACTCAAAATCGGACAAGATGCCTGTGATAGGTTTAAAATTAATTACAGAAATTTTTCATTGGCCAGATTCAAAACTTGCGGAAAGAAAAAGGAAATATTGCCAACCCAAAAATAAATGAACATCAGTCAGTTACAAAAACCTAGATATACAAAACTTCTTTAAATTATAACTTCTTACACCTCGCGCCAGGGTGCATGATCATAGTTTTTTTTTTTTTGGTAGTGTCATCTGTAGAGAAATGTCCAAACTTATTGATGTATAGCAAACAAAACTGGGAGAAATTCAGTCAATTTAGGAAACTTCACAATAACAAAATTACTCAATATTTTAGTGGTGACACCTTCTGATTAAAGTTCCAAGTTGGTGTAGTTTCAGTTTCACTCTTTTACCAATAGAGGAGTTCATTAGGCGCTAATTTTGAATGTGCGGCGTTGAGGTGTACCTCCCGGTACAGTAATAACTAATAAATGAGTCCCACATGACCTTATGTTTTACGACTTCAACAGCACACTTCAAATCTAAAGATTTTCATTTGGATAAATAAAATATTTGTATCCCGGTCGGGATTATTTGCAAATTTTCATCTCCTACTCATGATGATATAAGTGTAGTCAGTTAATTGCTGGCTTTCCACCTAGACGGCTAACTTTTGAATCTTGGTGGGTCCTAGAGTGAAAAGTTCACCTAAAATATCACGTGGTGGCAGAAAGAACATCCAGACTTAAAACTCCGGCTAGAACTATCCGATACGAGTCGTGTGACTGCCAAATTGAGACTGGGAGATTGGTGATTCGAATCCCACTGTCGACAGTCGTGAAGATTTGTCTTCAAAATGAGAAAATTCCGGGGCAGTTCCTTAACACTGGCTACGGCCGCATCCTTCCCAGTTTCATCCCTTTCCTATTCCACTGTTGCCTAAAAACTCTCTGACTTAAAGCGACGTTAAATCACTAAGGGAAGAATAGAACCACGATTGTTCTAGCGATTTCAGAAATAACTCTGCTAAACTGAAGAACCGCTTTACTCGTTATCGAAGCACGATTGGCAAAAATAAAAGCTTCAGTCCGTTGTCATTTATATTAGCATGAATTACAAGACATTTACCGGAACTATATACATAGGATATCATCCCCTATCATAATATCTTAAGCCATCCTCTGATCTATGGGAGTGACGGAGTCCCACTTATATTTGCCAGGCCAGGGACTCATAGGAAACAACTTGGTGAACGAAATGGAATTCGATGGGGTGCTATCAATATTACTGGGGCTTACGGAAGAAATAAAGTAGAACTGTCTCTGCCAGCAAAGAGAATGCGTCTGCATGGGTTGGAAGTTAAGTCGAGATAACGAGGAGAAATAGGTGATTATATGGTGTTCTTAACTGATGTTAGAGGAGAAAGGGCGATGTGTGTGAGGTAGGACTGTTCTTCACGAACACCATAGCTCGCAAGATAGTTCTGTTAGGTACGTAAATGATTGAAATATGAGCGTAGGTTTAGTGATTGAAGTAATTAGGATAAGAATTATCTCGGTATATTCACCACGTGAGGGAGCAGATAATGATGAAGTAGACGAGTTTTTTGAAGAACTGAGTGTCACCGTGGTCAGAGTCAACAGGAAGGACAAGTTAGTTCTAGGGGCTGATTTCAACGCGAGAATTTTATGTAGAAATAAAGGATGTGAGAAGGTGATGGGTATACGTAGTAAAAATATGACGCAAATTGGAATGGAAAGCGTTTAGTGGACTTCTGTATTACTATGGGATTAGCAATTGCGACTTCATTCCCCGTTGCATATGGCCGGGGAGGGGGGTGGAGGTAGGGGCACAAGATCCACAATAGATTACATCATAACAGACTTTGAATTCAGGGAATTTGTTAGAATTTACGGGTTTTCGAGGATTTGTCCATGACTCAAACCACCATTTAATCTGCAATGTACTTAATATTACTTGGCCTAGGATAGAGAAAGTGAAGTATGTTGTCAGACGGATAAGGGTAGAAAATCTCCAGGACGAGAAAACTAGACACACGTACATGGATATGATTAATGAAAAGTTCCAAATAATAGGCAATCTATAGGTCCAGGATGGAGAAAGTGTATGGGTGGCATACAGCAATGCTATAATAGAAAAAGCAACGGAATTCAGAGGAAAAACCGAGTGTAAAGATGAGAAGAGCGAATGTCTTACTGGTATGATGAAGTGAGGCCAACTTGTAACCGGGGGAAGAAGGCATATCAAAAATAGCTCCAAGAAAACTAAGGTAAGGAATTGTTCGTAGAGGAATGAAACAAAGCGAAACAATTTCGGGGAGGAATAATGGGAAGATTGTGGTAATTACTGGATTGGCTTAGTCCAGCCGGAGGGAAACCTTCCTGGGTAGTAATAACTGATCTTAGAAAGAGAGGTAAAAGAGAAATGAATAGCGCATTGTTTAAATATGATGATGTTAAGGTAGATCCCAGGTAATCACTGGATAGATGGAAGGAATATTTTAAAAATTTTCTCAACATAAAAGGAAATCTTTCTGATGAAATCCCGAACATTGAAGTTCATTAGAAGGAAAAAGGGGAAGGCTTTAAAATTACGCACGATTAAGTGGGAAGTATGGTGAATAACCAACATTTTCATAAAGCAGCAGGAATAGTTGAAATTAGATCTGAAATGGTGAAATATGACGGAAAGGCAGGGATCAATTTGCTCTATGGAGTAGTTGGATTGTCATGGAATGTGAATACGGTACCTTCTATTTGGACTAAAGCATTAATTGCGCCTATCTATAAGCAAGGGTGCAGAAGGAATTAGAGATATTCCATTGAGAGGCAAAGTGACCACAGGCATTTTGGAAAGGAGAATACGACCAATGGTGGAGAGTAAGCTGGATGAAAACCAGTGTCGTCTCTGTCCCAGATTTACAATATGCACCAAGTAATTGAAAAAAAAAAAAGAACTATGATATGAATATACAGTTGAGTTAACTTATCATAGATGTAGAAAATGCATGTGGTAATGTACCAAGGGAAATGATGTTAGCCGTACTGGAGGATTGTGGGTTTACGGATAGGTTATCACAGTCAATCAAAGTCATATGTTGACGATCGGGCCGCAGAGAGAATTGATTGTAGAATGTGTTCATGGTTCAAAGTAGATGCAACGTTTAGACAAGGGTGTAATCTTTCACCTTAGCTGTTCATGGTTAAAATGGATCGTTTTCTGAAAGGTATAAAATGACACGGAGGGGTTCAGTTAGGTGGAATGTAGTAAGCTGGTTAGCGTATGCTGATGATTTGATGTTAATGGCAGACCGCGCTGAAAGGTTGCAGTCTAAACTTCTGGAGCTTTGGAAAAGGTGCAGTGAGCACGCTGTGAAAATTGGCATTTGGACGATTAAATTCAGGTCAGTAAGGAGAAACCTAAGAGGATTGAATGCTAGGTAGGGAATACGAAACTGGAACAAGTGGATCATTTCAAGTATCTAGGATGTGTATTCTCTCAGTATGGTGGTAAGTTATACTAAATGAAATTGAATCTGGGTGCAGCAAAGCTAATGCAGCATTGAGCTAGAAGTTACGATCAACGGTAAACTGTATAAAAAACGTGGGTTCTCTAACGAAACTACCTTTATCGGTGTGTTTTCAGACAGACTTTGCTGTACGAGAGGGTAAGCTGGGGTGTACTTACGATATCTAATTCATAGGTTGGACGAAGTAGACATGAAATTAGTGAGAATGATGGCTGGAACTAACATATGGGAAAAATAGCAGGCGGGTGCTCCGAAATTGGAAATACAGATTAGGAAAAAACTCGATGGGAAGAGCTATACGTATAAACTTCCTTCGGCCATATGAGACGAATAGAGGGAGATACGTCACCAAGGAGAATAATAAACTCGGTAATGGGGGGTACGAGAAGCAAGGGAGACTAATGTGACGATATTTAAATTCGTTGTTTAATGATTTAATGGTAAGTGGTATGGAACTAAACAAGGCCTCGTAGCTTGTTGGAAATAGAGGATTATGGAGGCGTTTACTTAATTCGTGGAGTCTTGCCGACTAAGGGCTTAAAAGCATGGCTGTCTATATTATATGTATGTACCGAGCTAGTTGGCCGTGCGTTTAGTGGCGTGCAGCAGTGAGCTTGCGTTCGGGAGACAGTGGGTTCAAACGCCCTGAAATTGGCTCTCCGTGATTTGCCACTTTCACACGAGCCAAATTCTGGGGCAGTGACTTAACCCTAGAACACTAATATTATTCAATATTCGCTTAGTACTAATAATACGTAAATTTTACGAAGTCAGAATTTTGTGCTTATGTATCAATTAAAAATTCAAAAGCTGAAATTAACATTTTATTTATGAAACAATACATCTGCATGCACTGACATTTTCAAGATTATTTAGAGTTTAATAAAGTTAAGTGTTTCTAAACACAAGAACTTAAGAAGTCATGTTCTTGAATTTAACACTGAATTAAACTGAAACACAAAGGCAATATTTACAAGTTTAACATAAATGAATTCAGCAATAATACACTTAGCACTGTAGGCATGACTTTTTCTGATCTTCTCCGCAGACTGGCTTGCTACATTTACAACAGTAAGTCGTCGTTATGCGCCTCTTTTTATAGCAGCACATGTAGCAGCACTTCCTGTACTGGCCCTGGCGTTCTGGACTGCTCTCCAAGGGGTGTATTTAGAAGCCCTCGTAGGTGATGCGACATTTCCACCCCAGATCCTTCAGAATTTTACCCATCAATCAGAAAGACCAATCCACTAATTTTTATCTCAGATACAGTTATGCATTTTTTACATATCAGAACGTATTTAGTGCGTATAACCTTTCATTTACTTACACAAACGTGAGCATTTAAAAAATTGTAATATTTAAGCGAGCTGCAAAATAAAGATGTACTATTTTCATTTGGTTGTTGTTGGCAATATGGCTAGTAGAGTGGTGCCATCTATAACTATCGTGACTTCCGTATTGAAGTGTTGCCGTTTTGTCTGTCGTAGCTAGCACGTGGCCAGGTGAGATTCGCGCGTTTATGAAAGTTGTGTCTTCTTTGCGGGATTATTGGGAATTTTTTTTAACTAGTGTAGTGCTGTATCACGGAAACGACAACATAGTGATGAATTACGAAGTGATGATCCTTTGCGCCGCGCAGTGCCCCTGAATAGTTCAGGCATGTGAATTAGTGCGGAGAAATCGCGAGTTTTACGTAAGGGAGAAGGAATTCGTACGCTTGCATAGCCTTCCTTCCGTTCGGGCAGATCAAGTCCTAGAACGTACATGTCAAACATTACGGCTTTTAAAGCGTACCTTCAGTTCCTCGAGACGAACACCTTTCTTAATAACAGTAGATTTATCTCGTATCATTTTGTGTGATGACATTATCTTATTTTAAATTTAGTCGGTGTGTTGAAAGTGTGATTGTTGACGGCCGATTTCATATGTATTGTGTATCATCGCGAAGACATTTTTTAAAAAATCTCCCATGTTTCTACAATCTCACGAGTCGAGCAATCAGCTGTTGATATGGCGGCAACATCGCTTTGTGCGCCACTGCAGCGTGACCAAGATTTTGCGCAGTTGTCATGTGCAACCTTACGCCGGCCCACCTCTTGTTGTTGCCATGGAGACACCAACATCTTGTGTAATTCAAGCATAAATTCCAATCTGGTCATGAGACTTGTCTTTGCTCCAAGATTATGTCTGTAAAACTGATGGGTGTAAATGATAAAGACATTTACTACGGCAATGCTCATCATATTATAAAAAACAAAGCAGGGAGGCAATCGTCTAGTTTTCCTTCCGCAGTTCATATTCTGGCATATCTGGTCGAGGGTGTTGACGCCTCCTTTCGTTTGATTATTTTTGTGCTACATACGCAGGGAAATACCCTTATAGTCGCTGTGAGGTATATGATGTAAAGATATTTTAGAGTTGGCATGGGTTCGATTCCCAGTACTGGCGGTAATTTAGAAACACTATGACATCTGTAACGATATTGATCCAGCCTTATGACAGTAATTTAAGAGCTACAATGAGTAGCGGCACCTGTCAATAAAACAAGAAAAGCCGCTGATGGAAGCGTTGTGTAAACCACATGATCTCTCTTCATGCGCAAATTCATAAATCGTAATTTAAATTTCAGGTCATAGTCATTCTAAAAACAGGCAAAGATAAAAATGACCCTAGAAGTTACAGACCAATCTCCTTATTGTGTCATCTTTTTAAGATTCTGGCGAGACTTATCCTCAATAGGTTGACTGATAAAATCCAGCCACTTCTGATTCCACAGCAAGCTGGTTTCAGGAGAGGGAAAAGCTGCACATCGCAAGTGTTAAAATTAAGTCAACACATAGAAGATGGTTTAGAAAGCCGGAAAATCACAGGAGCTGCATTTATACACCTTTCGGCAGCATATGATACTTTTAATCACCGAATTCTCCTAGAAAGGGTATATAGCGTGACAAAGGACTTTCATCTGACGTGTGTCATTAGAAACCTACTTCAAAATCGAAGTTTCTTCGTTGAGGTTCAGGGAAAAAGAAGCAGGTGGAGGATACAGAAGAACGGACTACATCAGATAAGCGGGCTGACAACAATGCTTTTCCATATTTACACCAATGATCAGCCTCTTCCCGCTGGGACGAATAGTTTCATTTATGCTGATGATTGTGTCATCACTTCTCAGGGGGATAACCTTGAGACAATTGAACAAACATTGTCTAAACTCTAGACCAGGGCCTCTCAGGGTGCATGCGCGTGGTGCATGCACTGTGCACGGTGCAAGAGACGACTTGGCTTGGTCGAACAGAGTGCAGACCCCCCACTCCTCGATTTGGAGCAATAGCGCTTACTCTCTCTTTACTCACGCCTGTCTCGCTCGCTCCGCCTGTCTCCCTCTGCCCCACTTGCGCCGTAGCGCTCCAAATCCAGGCTGACTTGAGCCGAGCAGAGGCGAGTTGAGCCGAGCTTAGCCGAGTAGCCCAGAGACGAAGCGTTGATCCGAGCCATGCCGAGCGGCAGCGATGCACAGTGCACGGAGCTCTTGCGCCTCTATCTGCACGCGTGAGATTTTGGGCGTTTGAGAGGCCCTGCTCTAGACACTCCCGCTGGCTATTACAAGAAGAATCAACTAACACCAAACCTAACTAAGACGCAAACCTGTGTTTTCCATCTAAACAACAGAGAAGCTTCCCGAACTCTGAAGGTCACTTGGCAAGGCATAGCATTACACCACTGCCCTACCCCGAAGTACATCGGAGTCAGTCTGGATCGTGCCGTAACCTACAGGAAACATTGTTTGAACATCAAGCAGAAAGTGGCTGCTAGAAACAATATTCTGCGGAAGCTAAGTGGAACATCTTGGGGAGCACAACCAGACACAGTGAGGACATCTACCCTTTCGCTCTGCTATTCCGCAGCTGAATACGCATGCCCGGTGTGGTACAAAGCTTGCCATGCCAAAGCAGTTGATGTAGCACTCAACGAGACCTGCCGCATTATTACTGGATGTTTGAGACCTACACCTTTGGAAAAAGTGTATTGCCTTGCAGGGATAGCACCTCCCGTTATCCGCCGTGAAGTGGCAGCCAAGAAAGAAAAGAAAAAGATATTGACATCTGAAGCCCACCCTTTGTTTAGATATGAGCCACCACGCTAGCGCCTTAAGTCCAGGAAAAGCTCCTTGAGAGTAACCGAAACACTTGCAGGAACAGAGCAGCAAGCAAGAATTCAAGAATGGTGCGCTAGGAGTCAACATACTAGTGTCAGTCAATGGATGACCCGAAAAGAGGAACTCTCTCCTGGCCATGTTACAGATTGGGTGAATTGGAGAGCACTGAATAGACTGCGCTCTGGTGATACGCGGTGCAGGTTCAACCAGAAGAAATGGAGTTTCGAAGTGGACAGTACCTTGTGTGTGTGTGTGTGTGTGTGTGTGTGTGTGTGTGTGTGTGTGTGTGTGTGTGTGTGTGTGTGTGTGTGTGGAGAAGAGCAGCCCACAGCCCATTTACTGCAATGTAGTTCATGCCCATTCAGTTGCACAACAGAAGACCTGGTTAATGCAAAGCCAAATACACTTTATGTCGCAAGGTTTTGGGCTCACATAGTTTAATGTGGCTCTTCGTCACTGAAGAATTTATATTATGTTTTATGTTTATGTTCTTTCCTCATATTTAATTTAAAACTTATGTATGCTTCTGACACGATATAAATAAATAAAATAAATTGCACCTATAATGTCTCTAGACAAGAACCAGCCTATTTACACGCTAGACACCGTAGTACGTCAATTTCACATACAGTATGTGATGCGGTAATACTAACAATGCGTAAATCTGACATAGCAATTTTATCTACGTATACTAGTATACCCACTTAAGAAAAGTGCACTGATTTACCGATAACACGCTGCAACTGGAGTAGTAATTCACATTGCATCTGCACGCTGCCGTGATGTATTACCTACTGATAACTGAAGGCACACCAGGAAGTTGGCGAAGTATTAACAGAACGAGGGAAAATACCGAGCGGATGAGTATCGCGTACACGTACACATGAAGTATGTTAGTACTCTAGGGTTTAAGTAAGGCCACGGCCTCTTCCTTCCAACGCTTAGCCCTTTCCTATCCCATCGTCGCCATAAGACCTACTAGTGTCAGAGTGACGTAGCGCCAATTGTAAAAAAAAGAGATACATGTATGTTTCTTCTTATTGAGACTTATTAGCCAAAAGTTCGTATAGTTAGTGCTTGTGACGTCTGCCTAATGCCTTGTGTACTTGTGTGTCAGTGACGTTGTAGGTTCTTGCTATTTATTGGGAATAAGTATGGGAAGAATGCCGACTGGCTCCTTGACTGAATGGTCAACGCAGTTGCCTTTATTTCAGAGAGTACCGGGTTGGATCCCCACCTGGCCGGAGATTTTAGCCATGTCTCGTTTATTAATCTCAGGGCTGGCTATTTACAAACAACACTTCACATTACAGACCATTACAGGAAAATACAACACTAAATGCATGCATCCTCACAGGGTTGGCGTTAGGATGGGTATCCTATCGCAAAGCTAAACTTAATACACATCTAGTCCCGAACACAAGTAATTGGGGAAAGGCCAGGAAGAAGAAGGTGAAGATGAAAGAAGAAGGTAAAGAAGGAATTGGAGAAATGAGTGTCGGAAGGAAGTTGTTATAGTCTTTAACTTTGGGTACTCCATTCGCACTCTCCTGCCATGGAAGTGGGAGGCTATAGACGACCATTTCTCTAGTGGTAGAGTGAAATTTGAAATTACCTCTCTTCTCAGGGTGTTCTCAATGCTCAGTAAACACTGTTTCAGTAACTTACCTCATGCAGTCTTATAGCTGTAGCGGAGCCTAAAGTTGTACCAAAGGCAAGTGGACATGAAGCAAATGCGTAAACCTCTTCAAAACAACGACAGCCGCATATACTCAAGTATTACTTGCTGCTAATAATTTACTGTATCTTTGCGCCTTTGTGGAAAGAAAAAAGTGATGGATATCTTCCTATGTCAAAATCAAAGCGCGATTGGCTCAAAGGAGGGGATAGACCTCACTGAAATATTGGTCCAGAAATAGCCCAGAAATCGAAAATGGTATTTTGGTGCAATAAACAAGCTTACTCCAAAACTTAGCGTACATGTTGATATCGGTTTTTGATCATGTGAGACCATTTCTAAAGCTCCCACAGATATGTTTAAATAAGTCTATGGTATTCAAACGTTTCGTGCTTCTATTGCGATTAGTCTAAGCCTAAGCTTAAATACATTGTAGTCATGTAGTCTGGATAATACACAGAATAAGAGAATGAAGCAACAGAATTGAACGTACTCTTTTAGTTATTGGGGTACGATTAAACGAGACCCCTGAAATCACAAATCGTTATTCTGATTCAGAAATTTGTGTTAATATAAGGCCTTAATTCGGTGTGAAATAGTAGCCTTCTCTAGCATTCAAAATACTCCCTACCCAATCCGAATGCCTCCGAATTTGACATAACGTTCATAAGTTGCAGTACCGGTATGTATATTAATAATAATCGTTAACTTAATAAATGTTCTGTATTAAATTACTAAAATGTCAACACTTTATAGTCCAGTAACACTTATTAATAAAAAGTTGTTTAAAATGTAGTTTAAGCACTGTAATGTAAAATAATTTGATTAGTTTTTCGTTTAATTTCACTATCCTTTACATAACCAATTATCAAAATAATAAACAAATAATTGCTGCACCTGGGGCACTTTAAAAATTGACTAATACCTTTAAAAATCTGTATACGGAGCAAGTTGACAGTGCGGTTAGGGACGAGTAGCTGTGAGCCTGCATTCGGGAGGTAGTGGGTTCAAAATCCACTGTTGGCAGCCCTGGAGATAGTTTTACGTGGTTTCCCATTTTCACACGAGACAAATTCTGGGGCTCTCACCGAGACGCACCGTAGGGAAAAAATGAATTCCTTTCATGTGCAGTTTAAATAATATTTTATGATATAGGAATATAAACTATTTTAGTCTTGACATCAAAGACTTTAAATGATCACAAAAGGGGTGTCTTTAAAAATTATAGCCCTGATTTGTACGGGAGTATCAAAATGTCACAAAGTCGGTTTGATTGATATACTGTGCACCCAAGTCAACTAGTGATATTTAAAGAAAAATTTGTGCACTCCATGAAATTGACGCTCATTCACCATTTGACTAAATGAAGCTTGCATTCACGATTATATTAATACACTCAGTTATTCTTCGTGGGAATGGTTTATTTTCAAGCAGATGCCCGTACGTTAGTTAAGGTCACGGCCGCTTCCTCCCCACTTCTAGCCCTTTTCTATCCCATTGCATCGTCGCCATAAGACCTATCTGTGTTGGTGTGACGTAAAGCAACTTAGAAATAAAAATCCGTAGTTGTGGAAATATTTGCTCCATTTAGGCAAAACGTTAGTACTTTCTTCATTACAGCAGTCGTAGTAGACTACTAAAATGTCTTGTGGATAGAACTAAAATTACAGAAAATATATTATTTATAAAATGTCCCCGTAAAATACTATAAAATCAATTTTAATAATAGCTTTAAAGGATATTTCAACTCGTTCACAAAATCTTAAAAGGAAATTATGTTGAATAAACCCTGTAGTTATATTTATTACAAATACATGAATTCATTCCATTCTATATACACTCACTCCTAACTGCCTGTATTTCTCTTTCCATCCATGGTGGGAGTACTGTGAACAAGCAAGGCACATCAAAACAGGTTTATGTTTGCTAATTTCCTGAAAATTTGTCTGTAACCAGCGCTCCCCTTGAAAGTTTTTTATTTCCCTTCTGACGTCATTCGCCCACCCTATTGAACGCTAAGCCACTCACCATTTGAAGTCGATGTATTGGGTCCCAGTAAAGTGTTTATTTTACATTTGTCGTGAATGCTCTGTGTAACAGTCCTATGACCAGCTCAGTGCAACACGTTCATATGTATAGCTGATTTAGCTGATTGTCCACAGGTTTACCGTAAGACGCGCCCTAGGGACAAATGTAATTCCTTTCATATGCAATTTAAACAACATTTTATAACACAGGAATTTAAATTATGTCGTTCGTGATATCATAGGTTAAAATGATCACAAAAGGGGTTTCCTTAAATATTATAGTCCTGACTTGTACAGGAGTATCAAAGTGTCACAAAGTCAGTTTGATTCATGTACTGCACGCTCAATTCAACTTATGGTATTTAAAGAAAAATGTGCACTCCATGAAAATGAAGCTCATTCATCTCTGACTAAATGAAACATTCATTCACGATTATAATAATACACTCAGTTATTCTGCATGGGAATGGTTCATTTTCAAGCAGGCACATGAAACACGATTTGTGTAAAGGAATGTCAATTTAATGATATTTTAACTATCGAATTAACCCGAAGTTTACAAATAGGATTAGTAAACTTTTGACTACTATGAATGGACCATATCTCAAAATGTGACAAAAAGTAACGTCATTCAGATCAAAAATGTATAAATAGTAAAGTATAGATGTGTAAACTGTCGGTACGAAATATAAGCAGAAAGAGTCAACAGCTGATTTTTAAATTTCACTTTAAGCCTTTATTCCTGAGAATTTTATTTAAGCGCGTAGTTCGATTTTACATGTGACCAATCGCTTGGAGCTTATTGCTAGTAACATTTCCCCTCCCTTTCCACCTAAGAAACTGTTCCTGTCTAATAAATCATCAGAATAGTATTTGATGTTCGTCTGATGGTTTGGAAATGATTACACTAAGTTACACAAACAGAATTGTGAACGGAAGTTGATTCCGTTCTCACTACATCTCAGCCTAAAAGTGATTTTCAGTCCTTTCTCACTTCAGTATCAGAAGAATGTCCGGATGTCGTCTAATGTATAGTCCGTTGTCAATACCTTCTCAATAATATTTATATAAATGAAATTTTAATTTTTTCAGTACACTTCAAATGTTTTAACCACGATTTAGGTACAGTACGCAAATGTCGAAATTAGGTTCAGTTCAGTTTTTATCTGTTTATTTATGTGTTTGTTTATTGCAGTCATAGGAGAACAGTCAAGCTAAATTTCTCGAAACCCTGTATACAGAGATTTTCTGTGATGATACAGACTTTCAGGCATGCTGGAAGTGGAAACACGTTTCAATTTGAGACTGCGAACTCCGACCCGGAAACACATTAGTAACCTTGTTGAAGCCAAATTTATTTTGGGATACCTATGAACGTAGGATACAAATGGTTTACTAAGTTTCTATGCAAGGATGACTCCGTCGCATTAACTTCTGGCGTTTCTGGTCGAATAACTCTGGCGTTGGTTTAACGACGTTACTGTCGGAGAGGATTCTTGCCAGCAGCTAGTCTTCAGTAACTACAGTTGTCTTGTAAATAACACCCTTTTCGTGGTACCACAAGAAAAAAAGCAAGTGGAGTAAGATCAGGCGAGCGAGTTGGCCGCGTAACAATACCTCCTTTTCTCATCCACTTCTCCGCGAATGTCTTATTAACGTGGTCACTTGCAGCATGTTGAAAGCTGGCTTGGGCTCCTTAATACCCAACCCATATGCGTTTACAAAACTGCTGCCTACGTAGAACTTGCAGCTGAGGCGTTTCCGACCCGGTTTCCCCTTTTCAAAAGGATACGTGTGCTTTTTTCAGTATCCCTGAAAGTCTGTATCATCGTCACGGAAACACCCTGTATAAGTTCAGGGATAGCCAGGCCATGCTCCAGGCTATATACTATTTGATATTTTTCGGTGCCATAACTAAATTAAGGGGGCCAAAAAAGTGTCAAATTTCTCCATTGATATTAGCTGAATGGAAAATAGGCTACGTTATAAAAGTTCTGGAAAATATAATTTCCTACCCCTTACGTTCCACGCGTTTAACCTACAGTGCAAACGGAGAAATTCGTGATTTTAACTTTCCTCCCAATCTTCCAGGTATATCCGGAAATATTAGTTCCATCTAAACAAATATTTTAGAAAATTCAATTTCCAATTTTTATAGCTGATTCATTTTTACCGTGTGATTTATAATGGAGCTATTCAGGAATTTAGATTTTTATTTCAAGTTTCATCAACAGCCAACGTCGCTGAAGAGGAAATACTCTTCCGTCTTCATGGTAACGAACTAACTCGCGATGGGATGTTGAGGACAGAAAATCTTGGCATTGAATACCCAAATGTCACCGACATAGAATAAATAAAATGTGTTGACTACTATTCCCCTAGCTCCTTGTCAAAAATATTTCACTGACTGGCTGTTGTTGTTGGTGTGTTCTGTCTTCTGCTGCCACTCATTCCACTAGATGGTATTACTGCAATTAAAAAAAATAACCCTCAAGATTTGGCCTTCTGCTGTCACTCATTCCACTAGATGGCATTACTGCAATTAAAAAAATGACCCTCAAGATTTGGCCTTAATAAATTACAAATACCTACACCAATAGAAAAACCCAAAATAACAGTCTCACAGACACAGGCTCTTGACCACGGCGTTTCAAGGTGTGATTAATGAGAGAAAGCAGGAAGCTATAAGAATTCAGCAAGATGGCTTAACGCTTTAGTTTCTAGTAGAATCGAGCCTTATATGACATTTCTTTTTGTTCAATTATTTCTGCATAGCCTAAGGCGTGGCCAAGTATGAACCCCTGATACAGTGAGAGCTACGAAGTTAAGCAATGCTGGGCGTGGTCATCATACGGATGGGTAGCCTACGTGCTGTTGGCTACATGAGGAGCAGAAAGGAACTGGTCACTCCTCTGGCTGACGATGCCTGATTATTGGCCACTGACGTAGCTGTGGGTACAGATTAGGTCGCAAGCATGTAAGTTTGGATAAGGAATTTGGTTTTCAAAATCCTTTTTGGAGAAAAATTTGTTTTCACGTTTTTCATTTACTACTGTCGATAATGAATGCTATATGTGTGACAGAGCTGCAGAGTGATGTGCCATGGCATAAGTTAAGCAACGGCTCTCAATGAATACCAAATTATTACTAAAACAAATTAACAAATTTCTTAATTTGTACAACAAAGAACATCACAAAATAAGGAAACCTAGGAGACGCGAATCCATCGATGTTCTTTTGTATACTTCAAGGGTAAAGAATAAAGGTTTAGTTGGTAATTTACCTCAGTGTGAGGTATTGTTTCGTGGAGCATGGCATACGTTCAAAAGCATGTTCCCTTAATTTTTTGAAACTGTATATATAAAATAATCCTACGTCAACACAGTGTCATTGTCAAGGTGCTGCTTCAGGTCCAAAGTGCTGGCCTGAAGAGAAGTTTAAATGTACTTGCAAGTAAATTAATAAATATTTCTTACTCACGTATATTTACCTGAGTTTTAAATTAGTGTTTGCCTTTACAAATTGAACCTCTGCTGCAGAATTATAAAGTGGGAAGTAAAACTGGAGGAGGTATGCTGGGAGAATGTACGTAAGGAGGGTATCGGAATGAACTTATAATATGTGACTACTGGCAGAATGTTCATTGGACGTCCGATGAACTGTTTTATTGCGATTGTAACGAAATGAAACGAAATGTCGGCACTTAGTGCCTTTTGATGTCAGAACTTTGTTCCACATGCTGTTAATACATACAGCGAAATTACATATCTACACCACACCTTCCTAACTCTAGGTACAACTATTACCGCCATCTCGTAATGCCAATACTTTTATTACGTCTACTAGTTTTGAATTTAAAGGAGATTTCACTTCACCATTTAGAATGCATCAGACGGTTGCATAGGTAAAAGTGACACGTTATTCCATGTAACATGTATCTATCTAAATGCAGAGAGAAGTATACGAGGACCAAACTTTCAAAGGCATCGTCAAGTTTCAACTTTTCTTTCTTAAGATGAACTCCTTCGAATGAGAAACATGAAAGAATTCATCAGCTAAAAGGCCATGTGTATGTGAGGTCTACGTCGCGCTCGAGTTATTTCGAGACGAACCGTGGCGAGGCGGCCCGTGTGTCCTGGTAATGCGTTTATCAAGGCTACCCCCAGTGGCCAAGGAGACCCGTCAATTACAAGCTTAAAGGAAAAGTAACATCCATTATTTATAACAGTGTACGATAGCATTTCTTAACATCGTGTTCAAGGCACACTTCTATGCATTGTGGATACCTTTAGTTGCCGGAGTACATTATTATCATATGTTCATTAATACGACTTGCCCAAGATTAGAGAGAAAGTTACTTGAAGAACTAATACATGCAATTTAAGAGTATATTTCTTTATGCTAGTATATGATAGTTTTCAAAGAATTGCCAGTTATAATGTTACTGTACTGCCTTAAAGCAGTCACTCTAAAGCACTATTAACAAAGGAATTGGAGTTATTTTAACTTATTGTATCGGTACGTCATATCAAGGACAAATTCTTGTTGAATTCTGCATAGGTCTAACCCGACATCTTAGTGAAAATTACGAGATACGCAAACCTAACACTGGGAAAATTAGAGAACAAATTATGTTAAAGGAAAGTTTAGATTTTGCAATAACAATTACGTGGCACGTAACACTGTACTTTCAAATTTGAGGTATCCGAATTGTTGGATAGGTCGCAGTGGACCTCAACGCTGACTTCCGAGTTTTGGGATTTCTCACCCTTAGATTATTACTCGAGGTGTAATTTTAAGAATATGATATATGCGACCAATGTAGAGACAAAGACACAATTGCCGGAAAGAATTAACACTGCTGTAGAGAACGTACGACATCATCCCGATATTACTGCGGTGGTCTCACATTCACTCCCACGAAGAGCTTGGAAAGTAGGAAACCTCACACTGCAAATTTTGATCCAAACTGTCACTAACCACTGAGAGATTTCGCTGTAAACTGTGTTTTGTTATTATTTTAGTTTCCGGTTTCTCATGTTTACTGCTGTTGTAAGAAGTTATACGAACTCAGATCTGATCTTTCTGTGCTACTTGCATCATTACAATTTTCTCTTATGTACACTGTTGTTAATTTCCTACTTAAGTATATACAGTAACTGTAACATGTTGTGTAGCTGTTATTACCCCTTTCTCACAGTTTCCAATACAGAAATCATCGTCTAAAGTTTCCAACTTAAGTTGCGATAATATATATGTATTGTCATATGTTTGTGAGTATGGCAAGCCTCCAACTAGCAAGATGGTATTCGAGGAACGAATATATGTCTGCCAGGTTCATCCTGCTGCGAAATGTGGTAGACCGTACAGCCAGTCACTCCACGCCGAGTGGAAATGTGCGGAAAATAACCTGATCCACTGAAAAATCCAACAGCTTATGGTAGATGAGCCGAGATGAGTGGCTGAGACGGTTGAGGCGCTGGTCTTCTGACTCCAACTTGGCAGGCTCGACGCTGCCCTCAGTTTGATGCTACTTAAAGGTGCTCAAATTCGCCAGCCTCGTTTCGGTAGAGTTACTGACACGAAAAAGAACTTCTATGGGAGAAAATTCCAGTGCCTCCGAGTTTCCGGAAAATGTAAAAAGTAGTTAGTATGAGGTAAATACTAGTAACATTATTATCATTACTTTTTAGAAGGAAGAGAAAGGAAATTCTGGAGGAACTCTCTTACAAGTAGCGCCTGTTCTCCAAAGGAGCAATTAGAAGAGGTCTCGTTCTCCACCTCAGGAGCTGCCTAAATTTTTCCTGCCGCCAGTAGCTCTAAAATACTTTGGCGTCAGACTTTACGGTAAGTCGGTTAAGACTCCAGTGTCGCATCCCATGCACATGGCTTAAAGGATTATGGTAAGAAATGTTAGAGCGTTCCCCGCATCAGGTGACGCGCATCATCTTCGCCCGAATGACGCGAGAAATGTATGTGTACTCAAGGACGGGGTGCGCTAAAGAAGTAATTCCACCAAATCAAGATGGCTTCTTTCGACATTTTTGCTCCTACAAGTCGGAGCCGTAAACTTGCTGATGTCCTTAAATAACCGACACATCGACATCGTCTGCATACAAGAATTCAAGTCGGCTGGCTCCAAAGCTAAAGATATTATAGGAAGACACCTATTCGAGATGACGTAACCATCGAGGCAAGCTCCAATTTCGGAAATAATATTACCGACGTCATCCGTTTATCTCACCGACTGATGTCAGTCAAGACAAATAGCGGCACAAAAGGCCTGCGTGAAATTTCGTGTTACGCTGCACAAACTGGTTGCCTGACAACGAAAAGGACGCGATTTGGGATGGCCTTAAAATTCACTCGCGATCACTTGGGGAGGACGACCTCTTATTCATCGGTGGTGGTTTTAATGGGCATATTGGGCCTACATGTTATATAAATGAAGATATTTCGATTTCAATAGTATTCACTAAAATGGACCAGTTCAGAAAACGGGACATGAGTACGCAATTTAGTGTTGCTCCAATACAAGAGAAAATGCGAGAAACTCGTCTGAGGTGATATGGAAATATACCGGCAAGGGAGCTCCAGATTGGAAGACCGCATTAGTACTGAACCCCAATGGCCATCGACCACAAAGGTGGTCAAATAAACAAAGAGATTCATTGACGGAGAACATGTCCTTGCATGGCGTAATTCCAAAGAACTTCAGGGATCGGGTGATGTGGAGAGCCAAGTGCAAAACTGCAGATCCACAATGAAACACAATGTGTGCCTTTCATTATTAATTAACACGTAGCCAATTTTTTGTATGATCAGAGACCACTTTGTTCATTATGCATTGTTCAATGATGCCATGTGCTGAGTGTCCAAAGAACGCTTTACATTTTAGTTCTTAATTGTTGCTGAGAAAAAATTTTGTTTTCAATGTGTACCTGTTTTCACTTCTGTATGCCTGTTAGAGTTAGGAACGTATGAAAAAGTGACTAAATATACCTTTTTATTCAGTGTACTTCTTTATGCTATGACGTGATAGTTAATACCGAAACACTGAAAAGAGTGATAAAAATTGTTTATATGAACATGTGGAAAGTTTGGCATCAGTGCAAGGAGAATGACAAGCTTACAAATGGACATATTTACTCATTCTGTGTATATTATGCAACGAGGTTGATAGGAATCAAATAGACAAGGGTGTGCCTGGCAGTCGAAGCCGAGGAAACACTAGAACAAGTTTATTGGAGTAAAAATGCAATTATTACAACGTGATAGTCGTGAGAGAAAGCAAAATTAGGTTGAGATATAATGTATTTTATTATATTTCAGAATGTTTTCTCAGGAAGATAAGTTAATACTTAAGTTAACAAACTTTTGCACTGGAATACACCCGACTTAAATCATATAAGGTTCCTTGAATATGCCACAAATGTAAATGTAAATCAAATCTCGCACTCACTTTTTAAATATTTTACTCACTCTATACCTGCTGTTATTGCGCAGAGATATTGTGGTCTCTCTCAAGGAATTTTCTTTGTTTTACAAAATATTAGAAATGCCTGATTAAATGTGGAGAATGAGAAAATAAATAGCTCTGATTTCTATATTTTATGGGTTCCTCCATGTTTCATAACTGCATGCATTCGTGAAGTCCTATTCGATGAATGATAAGAATAGAAATATCAATAAAAGTATTTCATCACAGAACTCACCAAATTTGGGATAACACCACATACATCTTTCTTTGCAGATAATAAATAGTTTGTTTGCTGTTGTGTTATATTTGCTAGAACTAAGGGTGATGTTTCCTCACCGGTACAGTAAGGATAATGTTGTTGAATTCATCATCTGGTACGACGTTACTAAATGATTGTATGGAATGGAAAACATTCTAAAACTTCCCCGTGGGAACGAATAAGCTCGCCCTACTCTGAAATTAAATGTCTCAGAGTAATAATGTCATGGCCAGACAATTTCAAATTCGTCAGAAAGGAATAGTAATTAAACTCACAATGCAATTATCTTGTGTACAAAAGGACTGAATGAAATATCGTGCTCTGCACTGAATGAGTGAAGGAAAACTGCATCACGTACAGGGAAGCCAGAAGGAAAAATCTCTTTGTAACTTATTTTTAACCAGCGAGAATCTAATATGGTATCTGCAGGATGTAGTAGAAATAAGTTTTGCTCTTCAGGCGGGGATGCAGACAATCTAAACACAATAGTGCACAAACTTTTCGTCTATCATTATGTTCAAAATTTAACTGGAGGAAAACAATGTTTGCAGGTGAATATTGCACCGTCATTGGTCTTTCAGAACTAAATCTCACTACTATCTCGTGTACACGGTTTAAATAGTAACATACCATACGGGAGCATGTCTCAGGTTTGACAATGGTTTGCAGTATTGAAGATGCCAGATGTGTGACTTCTCGTAATTCCAATGTACACAGAAAAATATCGGAGTATGCGTCATGTCCTTGGGTTCATTATCAAAATAACACGTGGCTTATTAATGGTAGTAAATGCCTCGCTTCCTTTTCTGAGCGTATGTGGACGCAAACAACGCCCCATTGCAGTAGTACACTTTCGACTGAGAGACTGAAATTCTGAATTTGTAAACGGGCACCATTCATGAAGTGAGACCGTTTTAACAACAGCCATTGACAGATCTAGAGGGGAGATGATGTGTTCGAATTTTAATTGTATTATTGTGACGCTGTATCGGAAACTCTTAATGCGATGTCCGCGGTTGTAATTTCTGATGGATAAAGCTCATCCATCAACCTGAAGTTTGCTTGTTTCTTTTAATTAAACCTCTTTCATGGACTTACGGATAGGACCTCCAGATTTTGCCGAACAAGGCTTCATACACCGTGCAAGTACATGTCCGCTCGTGAAGTACGACGGATAATTCACGGAGAGTTAAGTGGTATGAACAGAATAAATGAATATGAAAACGTTTTGAAGAACGGCAAATTAGACATGTTATTTTAATAAATCTTCACCTAGTGACCGTTTTCCTTTTAACAAGTAAACATCAAGTACAAGGAAACATCGATGCATTTATTTAAATGTTTCATTGTTTGTCAAAGATAATTAGAGAAATGGATTTCGGACATGAAACCAAGAGTACCGCAAGACAAAATGTGTCCCTTGTAGTCACCATTAGCCCGGGAAGTGTGCCTCGATCTGAGGAAGCCAACTACCTTGTACGCGTCAACGTACTGCGGTAACGTTTCTTATCATAACTGCTGCATCAGACACACGCCTTCGGAAGTGTTCAATATTATGCACTTCACGTCTGTACAAGAGTTCATTCACATAGCCCGAGACATTAAATTCCAAAGGATCCAAATCAGGACTTCGAGCCAGCCACCATACGGGGCCATTTCGACGAATCCATTAGTACTTTCGCACCGGCCAGTATATGTAAAGTGATCCGACACAAGGCAGATGCCGCAAATCTTCGCGAATATCTAGAGGAATTTCTGCCATAGCCTGCAGAAACATGTCCACGAGAAGCTGCAGATAACGTTGGCAAGTCAATTGAGGTGGAAGAACAAAAGAGTCAGTGATTGGGTCCACGATAATTCCTACCCACACGTTCCATTAGAACTGCTATTGAAAGCGGCTCTGAACGACAGCTTGAGGATGTTGTTCAATTCAACTTGAAATATGTTTCCGTAGTGGCTAAAATTCTTGTAAGAAAATCTGGTTCCTGCTGTAGTTTCATCACAAACCACTGGCAGAATTGTTCCCGGCGGGGAAAATCTGTTGCTTAAAAGTTGTTTTTTTCGGATACAACAACTGACTGCTTTGTATGTGTTTAATGTACAATGGGCTGAGACGCACCCATCTTACGTGCAATGTCCTTAATTCTCCACCTGGGATCATCATGGGCAATAACCAGCATTTCTTCTTCGGCTGCCAACACACTCTACTGCCATGAATGCCCCTCTCCTCAAACTTTGGCTGTAGTCGTCTTGTGTGTCGAAGTCTCTGAAGCACTGCGACAAATGTTGGGTCGCCCAGATGTCCTCGATTAAGAAAACATTCTCGGTACCTTCACCCTTCTCTGGCACTGTCACCTGTTACTTTAATACGAGAAGATCTCACCACAGCCTTCTAGAGCAAATACTTTCTGAATTACTGCATTTTACTTGAATAAGCGCTCAAGAGTAGCAAAATGTGGTTAGCGCAGTAACATCATTAACAATTTACTAAAAATACTATTATTCAGAAAACAATAACGAAACATATACCAAATTAAACAGAAAATTCCGCGGCTTGTTGGATGAATGGTCAGCGTAACTGCCTTCGGTTCAGAGAGCCGCAGGTTTGACTATCGTCCGGATCTGAGATTTTAACCTTAAATCGTTAATTGTTGGCTTAGGGAACTCGGTGCTTTTGCTGTCCGCAACATCCGTACAACTCATACACCATACAACACACTATTCTCCAATACAATAATACTCAGTTTCCCATACACAGCCGATGCCACCCACCTTCATTGGAGGGTCTGCCCTAGAAGAGCTGCACTACGCTAGCAATAACCACTCAAAATTTTTATTATTACTCTTATTATTATTATTATTGGTAATATTATTATTGTCCGCCTCTGTGGTGTAGTGGTTAGCGTGATTAGCTGCCACCCCCGGAGGCCTGGGTTCGATTCCCGGCTCTGCCACGAAATTTGAAAAGTGGTACGAGGGCTGGAACGGGGTCCACTCAGCCTCGGGAGGTCAACTGAGTAGAGGTGGGTTCGATTCCCACCTCAGCCATCCTGGAAGTGGTTTTCCGTGGTTTCCCACTTCTCCTCCAGGCGAATGCCGGGATGGTACCTAACTTAAGGCCACGGCCGCTTCCTTCCCTCTTCCTTGCCTATCCCTTCCAATCTCCCCATCCCTCCACAAGGCCCCTGTTCAGCATAGCAGGTGAGGCCGCCTGGGCGAGGTACTGGTCATACTCCCCAGTTGTATCCCCCGACCAAGAGTCTGAAGCTCCAGGACACTGCCCTTGAGGTGGTAGAGGTGGGATCCCTCGCTATGTCCGAGGGAAAAACCGAACCTGGAGGGTAAACAGATGATGATGATGATGATGAATATTATTATTAAGAGAAAATAGTCATATACTATAAAACACGAAAGAACATGTAAATAGAAATCTATTCCTTAAATAAAAATCTGGTTTCACGTGACTCTTGATATCGTGACCATGGCAATATTTCTAGTTTTACTTGAAATTCAAATCAGTGGTACGTAACGTTTCAGTTCCAAAATACCATGTGCATTGGCCAGGATTCAAAACATGTTCCCCTTAATGAGATAATAATAATAATAATAATAATAATAATAATAATAGTAATAATTTTAATAATAATATTAATAATAATAACAGACATGACATAGGCTTTTGGGCTTACGCCGCGTCAAGAAAATAAGGTGAAATTCTTTACGTTTGGCAGAGAACTATGCTCTGCGTCATCAGAAGAAAATCATGACTGTCCCCGAGAAAGGCTTCTAAAACAAGGAGCTTTGAATTGAGGCGTTACCCAATAGAAGTGGAAATGGTGCGTTCATTCGTCACCAGATGGCTCCTCGAACGCTGTACAGCGCTGGCGTTCGAAGCAGAAGGTGACGGAACCATCAGAATCAGGCGTAACAGGCATGAGAGGCCTGTTATGTTATGTGACCCTCTCAGACTGATTCTGATGGATCCGTCACCTTCCGCTTCGATCGCTAGCGCTGCACCGCATCCGAGGAGCCATCTGGTGACGAATGAATGTACAATTTCCACTTCTATTGATTAACGTCTAAATTCAAAGCTCATTGTTTTAGAAGCCTTTCTCGAGGACAGTCGAGATTTTCTTCTGATGACGCAGCGCATAATTGTCTGCGAAACGTAAAGGATTTCACCTTATTTTCTTAACACGGCATAAGCTCAAAAGCCTATATCATGTCTATAAGTACGGACCGTGAAAGCATCAATGGCAATGATAATAATGTTTTTGGTTTCACGTCCCACTAGTATAACCTGGATTAGAATCCAGTAACGATGTCACTCGGCTTTCATCCATCATACGCCCATATACATTAATTCTCAAAAATCACCTCTAATTAATGAAGTTTATGGTTGTTTTATTAGCAGGTTAAATATCTAGAATATGGGCCGAACCCTTTTAATTGCAAGTAGCATTATTTAGGATGTATATTCTCCCAGGATGGTAGTATATATACTCCGGTATGTTTAGAGATAACTTTGATGTGCGGTGGGTGGATTCAGGATTTCTTATTCATAAGTTAGTAACAGACATAAAAGTAGCGAGAATGATCGCTGGTAAAAACAGGTTTGAACTGTGGCAGGAGGGTATCCGGAATGAAAAGATAAAAGCTATGTTAGGAATGAACTCTATGGATGAAATTTTATGGCTAAACCGGCTTCTGTGGTGAGTCATGTGCGGAGAATGGAGGAGGATTGTTCACCTAGGAACACAGTGGACTCGATGATGGAGGGTAAGATAAGTAGAGGGAGACCAAGGCGACGGTAGACAGACTCAGTTTCTAATGATTTATAGATACGAGATATGGCCACAGAGCTAATTACAAATAGAGGATTGTGAAGGTTAAGAGGTATGGCCACAGAGCTAATTACAAATAGAGGATTGTGAAGGTGTTTCGTAAATTCACAGAGTCTTGCAGACTGAACCCTGAGAGCCATAACAGTCTGTGATGAAAATGTATATATGTATCGATGTATTTAAGTATGATGCATGTATGTAGCATTATTAGTGGACAATGAAACTAGGTTAAAGACAGTCAGTTTCCCACATATATTTCCAATTTATCACCTAGATATCAGCTATCCCACTGCAAAAGTGTATTTCTCAAAATATCACAAGAAAATCAGAACATATTACAACACTTTTAGAGTACAAGCAGTATTATTGAGAATCAAGGAATTAAACTGACTACAACCATCTAATAAACTGTCAATGATATCTCGTAAGAGTGCTTTCAGTCACCTTCCAAGTAGATGTATCTGGACAGGAACATTTGAAGTTTTGTTAGAAAGGCAGTTACATTATAACGTGATGAGAATGATGTCTTTTTATTTCTGAAAGTTGTTTGAGGCAGCATTATATATTATATTGAATTAATTATTTTCTCTGCTTTTCCTATAATTCAAGATTGCCTAAACTGAAAAGTAATTAAATTATTATTTAATCTGGTATTTGCAAAATTGGAGCACTTCCTTAGTGTAATTGTTTTGGATTAGTTATATGTTATATGTATATTATAATTTCAGTTGAGTCTTTTGAAATTTCCATAATTATGTAAACCATAATTGCATAAGATTTCTCAAGGATATTGTTAGATCTATGTAATTTAACAGACATGGAGACTATTTATTCTGCATTCTGACGAGTACCTTGGAAAATTTTTCTTCTCGACCGTTAACAATCTTGGATACTGCCTGCAGTTTTGTGGTGCATACAGTAGTCTGCTATTACTTGTAGCTAGATATGCGATGGAACTTTAAAAATATGCCAATTATTCTTGGATTGAAAGTGTAGAAAAGCAAGGAGAAGCGCACACGGAATGGCAAATGGAATTAGCCATCGTCCGAGATCAGTTTCGTCAAACTGTACTGCATAGTCCTTGTACTGTGTTTTATATTAGTTCCTGGGCGATGCAGAAGTTCCGTTCAGAACTCAAAATGAACTGCAAAAAGGAATGAAGGAGCTTAAACATTTCCAATGGCTGAGACTCAAATATCAACACTGCTATCAGTTAACGTTTTTCTGTTTTATCCACACGGTTTTGCAGACAGTGTCGGCTAATCATGGTATATTAATCCTAAGGGGGTAAAAAGTCATTAAACACCTTTCATGATAGTTTGACTTACCGTATAGGCCTACTGGTATGTAAAATTACACCACTCGTAAAGAACGATATATTGCCGCAAGGGAAAACTCATCCTTTTCTATCAATAATATACTTTATGCAGACTCCCAGTGACTTCCCTTAAAAACGTAAAATATATCCTCCAAATATCAAATCCTTCAATATCTCGCGTCGTGTTACGAACTCCACGCCAGTAACAGCGAGGTTTCTGAGGTTCTGTACGGTAGTAGCACACTTAAGCAGGCTCCTGAATATAGTTTTTGAGGTAAAATTCATGGAGCAATATCGATTGACTTAGGAGGCCAATAATAAAATATAAAAGTTTTGTACTCACTCTGAAAAATCCAGTGGTGAAGCCTTTCTGCTCTCTTGAGTATAATCCTGACAGTATTTACGGATACTTTTAGTAACCCATTTTCTAATTCCATAATGTTAGCGAAACAGACGCTACGCTATTTTAAGTTGAGTGAGCTGAACTAGTAAATTGAAGAATTCACATTTGATAAAATATTTTACACACATAACCTTATCTTCTATTTTCGTTCGTATGGCATGCGGGGAGAGCTGTAACGTCGGGAAGTACATCGAGCTGTATGTTATGAAGTTACCATTTACCTCGATGCGTTACTCACGTAATATGATTTTACAAAACTGAAATATACGATCATTCAAAATTGACGAACATTTTTAATTACCCTGTATATTTCCACAGGCCCCAGAATCAGAGCTTCTCCATTCTCATAAGTACTCTGCATGGTTTTTCTGTTACAATTTAATTCGTATTTAGCGACATAAGAATCGAGTAGTACATCCTGACGTAAAAAATGATGATATGACATGGTAGTTGGAATTGAAGACGCCGTCTAATATGTGTGTCATGCTGGGAATCAGGAGTATGTGCAATTAGATAAGCCTAAGCACGGAAAATCAGCTGATGTATCACAGTGCGTTTCTATTATTGGGGGTTGGGTCAAAAGCTATGACCAAATTTAAAAAAAAAAACGTGGATTTCAATATATACGTAACACAATATACAGGGCATTGAAGAATAAGACTAGAAAATATACCCAATTAAAATTCAAAGAGAACTTCGTGGCAACACATAGTATAGATATGAAAGCCTTACTCCTCTGTCATATATTGAGAACACATGGACCTAAAATGAATTTATTACTGGAAATTAAATATTTTGGTAAATTTGATAAAGTGAAGACGCAGCTATAATGTACTATAAGAGTATATTTAAACTTGTAATCAGTGAAATATAAATATTGGCAGCGTACATGCGAATTGAGGAAAAGACATAGAAGGACGCATAGCGAACTTATATCGAAATAAGTTATTTCCTAATTGTTCAAAAGGTCGAAACAGAACCAAAAAATTGTGCAGAAAACTAGTAAACAGTCCATTCGTTCCTGACTAGGAAAACGGTTGAACTAGTAGTAGTTTGCCTTTCGGGCATCTCTGGTCGTCTACATGATATACTGGAATATTCTGATATTTTTAAGTGGTGTAATAGCTTTCAGTATACTTATCTGGCTCTGACATTGAGTGGTTAATCGAACGAGGGGCTGCGTGGCTTGGTTCTCATAGCTATCAGCTTCCATCCGGGAGATAGTGGATCCGAACTCCACTGTCGGTAGCCCTGAAGATGGTTTCCCGTGGTTTCCCGTTTTCACACCAGGCAAATGCAGGGACTGTACCTTAATGATGGCCACGATTGCTTCCTTCACACTGCTAGCCCCTTTCTTTCCCATCGCCATCATAAGAGTTATCGTGTCGGTGCGACGTAAAGCAAATTTAAAATATTAAAAATAGTGAAACTTTCAGTTCGGTACTATTCCGCTATATACTTGTTGTAGGTGGGAGAAGTACCTTTCGCTAAGATGGAATTCACAATCAGCACTGGCTGAGTCATTATACGTATCCCAGATCAACGAACGGTGTTGCTTCTAGTGTGGTTGAACCGTTCCGATATGTAGGCGAGTTCCCACACTACACTGACTCCTAAATGGTGTATAATTCTTAGTACCGCCATTCGAACTACTAGTAAATTCTGAATTGATATACTCTCATAACGACAGCCATTACAACTCCATTCCATACAAATTCAAGTACATGCGTGGTAGCCCAGTGGGATGAGTTATTCACTGACTTCGGACTAAGGCAAACAGGGTTCGAAACCTGGCTAATGCATGTGGAATTCTTGAAATGAAAAGTCATGTCCCCGTAGATAGAATTCCACTTGAATTTGGAGATCGTGTGACTGTGATCACTATATCAACAGTCATGTAAACCTACAGGCTTGCTTTATTGTTTTAGACTTCATAATAACGCAGATTGCTTTGACACGTTCATACACGTAGCGGGTTCTCTGGCTGTTGATGATGGCGTTCCAAGCCAACTAAATTTGATGATAATAATAATAATAATAATAATAATAATAATAATAATAATAATAATAATAATAATAATAATAATAATAAACAATATTGAAGAAGCAGAAGAAGAAAACGGTCGGAAATTCTTCAGTATCTCAAACCAGTCGTCTCGGGATCCTAACTACCGTATGCTTCTTACAATAAGACGTTCTTCAAGATTTATTCGTGTAAGGATATTTCCCAGTCTAGGTAATATTACTGCAACATGCACATTGTACTTCATATTGTGCCTGAAATTTATGAGACTGTGGTGGTTTACTTATCGCTATATGAAATTTGTAATGGAATACAGTGTATAAACGTATCACTACTGAGAATGCCAATGAGGAATGTCTGGTCTGAAAGACATTCGAAGAGGTAAAGTCAGGTGGGGAGAGGTATACGTTTATTACATTTGCAGCTCGCTTTCAATTTAACGGTGAAATTTGGATATGAGAGGTCATGGAAAGGCTCCTCTCACTTTTATTACGTCCTGTGGACCCATAAAATTTCCCACTTTACGATGATGAGGAGACACGCCTGATCCCTAAGGTAATATGACCATCACAATGGTAATGTAGACTATGACTGTATAAAATAAGAATTGAAGCAGTCGTTTCAGTGTAATGAGTCCGCGAATGAAAGAAATTTTTCATTTCTCGACAATGTCAGTGGGATGTTTGAGTACTTGACAGCAGTATACCTGTAGGAACTAGGACGTTCAACTAATAAAAGTCGAAAATTCATTTCAAGAAGTCGATCCAGTATTACCTAGATAAATATGAAAATTACTCTAGCTCTGGTCATTTAACTATCCGGCTGTAAGTTTCAAAAACATTACACACCAAGACGATCTACCACGTAACCCCAAACTTGATTTCTAATTCTCCAGGTGGCAAACCAGAAAATGAGCCTAGAATCACTGTTCACTGAATAAGAACGAACTGGCTTGGTTTCCATCATGTTAGGCAGAATAGGCTACAAACGTACCAAATACTAAACCATATTAATGTCTTACGTCAAGGTGTACTGTTGGCTGCCTCAATACGGCTGTTCTCAGTTGAGAAAAATCACGTCATAACTCCCAAATATTAATTATATAGTAAGACATGTACTTTCTGTTTGTTACTATACATTATTTACATCAGCATACATGATAGATATTTCGATCACTGAGGATTTTCTACCTGTTTCGTAATAATAATAATAATAATAATAATAATAATAATAAATATATGTAATATATCTAATATATTGTGACCGTATCGGTCATGTACATATTTATTTAATAATTATTTTAGGCAGTGAAAACTTTTGTTAAGCTCCCTTATACATATTACGGAAAGTTGCATTAGGTTGCATCTGTTTGCACAACGCCTCTAACTTGGTAAACACGAGTCCGTCATAGCTGGAGGAATCCCCAGATATAGAGCGAGCTATGAAAAATGACAAGGAAAGAAAATCTATACTAATAACTCCGCCCACTAAAAATGGCCGAAACACGGCAATGCCAACGTGCAAGCTTGATTTTTATGGTAAGATTTCGAGATATGCATAACAATTAGTAAGGGAAGCCTCAGCATGTCATATGTTTTCCAAATAGACATCTGCCAAAATTCGAGATGTTTATAAAATGTTAACATGTGGAAAAATACGCTACCATCTGATTATATAACCACTAGTAGCGTACCCACGCTAACTAAGTACGCAGACTCCGCACGGGGAATCCCCGTAAAGGCATCATTTTGATAATAAATTTTAAATAAAACGCAGATCGATGCGTATTCCACACATAACAAGAGTACTTAAGAGTCTGAGTCACATATTTGAGCGCATTACCGATGTCGTACAACACGTAGAACCACTAATTTTAAAAAATGTGGTGGGGACTGACCGCCGTCTATTGTGTGTGTAGGGGTAATGTTATAAAATGGGCAGCCATGATGACACAATATCCACTTGACGCGAAAGATTGAAGGCAGACCCACGGTCCGCTGGTGTTCTGACCTTACCTATATTTGGGAGTGATAATATACATTTTGCAAATACGCGGTGTGAGAAACCTTGTCCAAGTGATAGTATTGAAAGTATTTAAATAACGTGACCGCGAGAACTGTGATATAGTTTTGAAAAAGTGTGTTTTGAGTGACGCAACTTATTTCAAGGTCATAAGAGTTGTTACAGTGAAGAAGAGGACCCTGGGATTATGAACGTGCTCAGCAGGAATATAAGTGGATTCGAACCTGTGATCAACGTCAGCGCCATGAGAGGCTAAGCGACGATAAGGGCCTTTTCCTGCGCCCGAACCATGCATTTCACGACATGATGATAAGTACAGAAAATATAAAATTTATCTAAATAAATGCACGGTTATGTAATATGTAGATCACATAAATTAGGTAAGTAATGTAAATTGCATGTATTCTTCAATTAGAGAGAGAGAACTTGTGAGTGGTCTTCATATTGTTTATATATTCATCTAGATGGGAATTGAAATTCTATTATATGGGCTAAAATTTCGGGCCTGAAAAATACAATTTTAATGTAATGCATGTACCTGATTTAATGGAAAAATATCAGTAAGTCTGAGAGTGCTTTAGATTAGGCAGAAAAAATGTAGATTTGTATTATCGATGGTTTCAAACCGTGATATGTATATTTTACTTTATGGAATATTCGAGCTTATTTGGGTAATTCATGGTGACAGTGTCTTCAAAATGCACTATCGGCATAATAATCATGAAGATAGGAAGGCACTCTTGTTTTAATGTAATTTTGCATGATAATAATATGTATTAATTGTATACGCAACTTGTGACAAGCCTGGACAACGAACAAATGCCCTTCCATTTTAGATAAATGTTTTCCTTTTATGTCAAGTATTTGCTTTTCTGTAATATGAGAATAACATTATGGATACGTTTAAATCCATATTTGATTTTTTGTCTGAGTTCAAACTGTAGGAAAGCATAGGCTGAGATATTCTATGTAGTCGGATGGATGTGAACCGGGACATTCTAAGTCCATAGATGTGAAATTGAAAAGATGAACAGTGGCTTGATACTGAATTAAATAATTGTAACAGGGCAGTGAATTAATAAGCCAGTGGAGCTTTGGAATATGATAAGAGTATATCAGTTGAAATGCTATTATTTACCAAGATGTTTTTCAGGGAGATGATTTGTCTCGCCTTGAGTTTGTTGACAAGAAGTGATCTGCGGCCACCCATTATTAGGTACGGTTCTGCGTTGTATGATTTATGATTTTAGAAAGAGAGAGCGCTAGCAATCCCTTGTTAGGAAGGAAACTGCCAAGTGTATTGTTCAAGCCTGTCCACTAAGACTGAATGTTTGGCGTTTCGCATAAACCCGATTATATTTAAAGGATTCTTTTAACTCGTTCATGTTTATTTCTATGAAGAAATTAAATAACTGGAACGCCAGTATTATTATTGATTTGTTGACCTTATGAATAATTGATATAGGAAGTTTTTAGAGACCCGTTTGTCGATGGCATCTTGATGATCATCGGTTCGAACTCCAAGGCAGACTATGGATTTTCTTTGTCACACAAAATTTCTTTTACCTTATACAGCCAGTTGCATGCGTATATTTGTTTATAGTTTGTTTTAAAATATGTGTACATATTTTTTTAATATGCTCCTTGAGTTGTGTTTTTTTTGGTTTGGATTCCTAAAACGGGTTCTGCCTCGTTATTTGTCATCGGATTCATTGCGATGTGGGTTCGATTTCTGGAACCGACATCAGTCAAATTTTATTTTGATGATCATGATTTTATCCGCTAGTGTTCGCTTATTCTTTTGTTTATTTATTTAGTAGTATAATTATTTAGTTAGGCGACCACTCCAAGTTGTCTCCAATTTTTCGTATAGATAATTGTTTCTTATGATAGTGAATAAGGTTTGTAATGAGAACCGTTGCATTTATAAGGATATTTGCGTTCTTAAAAAGGATTTTGTACCGATTATTCAATGTAATACGTATTGTCATGTCAAAAAGGGAATGGAACAAACAATTTCGACATTTAATGGACAAATATTAACAAAATATGAATTATTATAATTTATTAATGAAAGGAGTTACATCTCCGAATTTGTATTTAGCCCATCAGACATTGTATACTTTATTTTCATTATAGTAGAATTATACAGGGTTAATTTCAATTAATCGTGATGTTATCAGGGAATAATAAATAGGTTTTTAAACTTTTCTTTGCTTGTCATTTTGCCGAAAAAACAGTGCATCCTAAATAACCCTCCGTTCATTTATGCCTTTAAGTTAGTTAAGTGTTATTTTATGATCTTTTGTCGCGAACGCACCATGGCCCTGGGAGGCCGTTGGTTCGATTCTTTGGAACGGAGGAGTGCAGTTGATCCTTGCACGGTCGAAAGAGCTTTTGCTCACCCATCACTTTGAAGTTTATATTTTCTTCGTTTCCTAGATGAGATGGCATTTGACTCTAGACTAAAAAGTTCCCATACCATCGAACGCCTTGGCGTATGCGAACTGTGTCGCACGAGTGGATCTGACTTTACTTTATGATCATTTAAGGTTTAAATCCCCGAACCGGACGGTAATCAAACCCAGGGCCCTCTGAACGGAAGGCAACTGCCAAGGAGCCGGAGAGTTTCCTGTTTAATTTAGTTATTGATTTTGGTATTTGTTTCATTTTTTTGCTGAATAATAATATTTTAGTGACATTATTGATGTTAGTGCGCAAACCACGTTTTGCTATTCATGAGCGCTTGTTCAATTAAAATGTAATAACTCAGAATGTATTTGCTCTAGAAGGCTTTGGTGCGATCTTGTCGTAGTAATGTAACAGTGCCAGAGAAGGGCGAAAGCACCGATAATGTTTTCTTATTCAGGGTATCGAAGCGACCCAACTTTTGTCGCAATGCTTCAGCGACTTCGACACACAAGAAGACTATAGACAAATTTTGAGTAGATGGGTATTCACAGATGCCGTTCCACACGTCAACCCTATAAGGAGGGATGTATCCACTACTGCGTGTTTCTGTTGTGGTTGGTAGTGTGATGTATCGTGTACGTATGAAGAGTTGAGTAATGAGGCATTCACAAACACTCAGTTCTCGGGTGGAGGAATGGACCAGGCGCGGCAAAATTCCTCGACTCGGCCGGGAACAGATCGCAGGACCATCTGAACCGAAGGTTGCTGCGCTGACCATCCAATCAATCAGTCATCATTGATATGCATTTAGTGCTGTCGCCCAGGTGGCAGATTCTCTGTCAGTTGTTTATCTACAATTTTTCTTAAATTATATCAAAGAACTTGGAATTTATCAAACATTTCCCTTCATATATGATGCCAGTCCCTGATTCCTAGGCTAGGGGACTCGGTGTTCTTGTTGTCCCGAACATCCGTGCAACTCATACACCACATAAAACACTACTGTCCAGTACTATAACTACCAGTTTACCACACACAGCCGTGCCACCTACCTTCATTCGAGAGTCTGCCTTACAAGGGCTGCACTAGGTTTAAAAGATCACTTGTGACTATTTTTACATTTGATTATTTGTCCAGGATAAGAAAGTATCATGCCCATATTCTGAAGCATTCTCTGCAGGCGTAAATTCGGATACGACCGGGCGAGTTGGCCATGCGGTTAGGGGCGCGGAACTGTGAGCTCGCATCCGGGAGATAGTGTGTTCAAACACCACTGTCGGCAGCCCTGAAGATGGTTTTACACGGTTTCCCATTTTCACACCAGGCAAATGGTGGGGCTGTACCTTAATTAAGGCCACGGCCGCTTCCTTCCTATTCCTAGGCCTTTCCTGTCCCATCGTCGACATAAACCTACCTGTGTCGGTGTGACGTAAAGCAAATATCTGGTAGAAATCAATTACGAGTTCAGAATGATCTTCATCATCACTTTCATTATGGTCATTATCATAGCCGGGCTGGGTAGCTCAGACGGTTGAGGCACTGGCCTTTTGTCCCTAACTTGGCAGGTTTGATTCTGGCTCAGTCCGGTGGTATTTGAAGGTGCTGAAGTACGTCAGCCTCGTGTCGGTAGATTTACTGGCACGTGAAAGAACTAATGCGGGACAATATTCCGGCACCTTGGCGTCTTCTCCGAAAACCGTAAAAGTAGTTAGTGTGACATAAAGCCAACAACATTATCATACTCATTGTCTGTAGAGAGTTCTTCGTCCAGGAGTCCATACAAAATCACTAACTGCTCATCCACAGCAGAAATGGCCTCGTTTGAAAGTTTAACGATTATAAAATTAGCACACGTCAATGCTCACAGAGGTACGGTGTAATTCCGATGGCATCACACAGTGAACAACACCAGGCAAATTCCACTTGCTCACTGAATGACGCGAAGCTTAGTCATTTTTGAGAGATTGGTAGGTGCGGAGACTGTGTGCTTATGCGCGATTAATGTATAGATCAAAATGGAGCCTTCCGGGGTGCCATACCATCCCACTGAGCAGTCTTGGGTTATCAGTAGACAGCGGCTTTGTAGGAAAATGCACATTTTGTTTGCCGATATGTAGAACTCCAAAACCGACAAGGAAGTGCGTTTGAAGATGAAACTGGACAAATTATTAAGCTTAATAGCGCATATGTATATGCATATTTGCATCTATTTGAGATTAGTTCATACATGTCAAATTTCGGATTTATTGTGCATGTTTTCGACTTTTATTATGCATACGTATTTTAACCTGTTTTACAAGCAGTCTTCAAGGAAATCTAATGTAATTAATGCAGTGTACTCTTTCGTCAATGAAACTGTACATAGGGAACTGGCACTAATCACGACTCGCTTTGAAATCATACCGGCTATAATCAATCAAGGAACTAGATGATGATGGTGATGATGCTTGTTGTTTAAAGGGGCCTAACATCGAAGGTCATCGGCCCCTCAAGGAACTAGAAATACGTGGGTTGCATCTTGGTGATTCGCTGTGTATTATGAAGAACTTGAAACATGAACTGGTGGATGTCCCTGGAAACCTCGGATTCCGTCTGAAAACCAAAATATCCTGATTTCCTTAAACTAAATACGGGGGAGGACATCATAGTAGCTTCAAAAAATATTTGGCTGGTACTAATAATGTGGATCTACCAGAATGTTTAACACCTACATTCGCTCCCGAATCCAAGTACTGTCCTGTCTAATCCGTAGATGCCACGAACCTGCTACGCAGGCGTAGCAGGGGGAGAGGTGATACTCCCACGTGGCGCGTCCCAGGTGGCGGATAGGGGGGCCTAACCGGCTTGCCGGCGGACTTGAGGGAAATAAAATACCTCTCGTGGACCAAACACACACCCCTGTGGGTGGGGGAGGCTGACGAATAATACACCCACGGTATCCCCTGCCTGTCGTGAGAGGCGACTAAAAGGGGCGACCAAGGGATGATTGAATTAGAACCATGAAACTACTTTTGATTTGTACCATCACGCGGGGAACACCTTGGGTTGCCTGTACTTGCGAGTTGTACGATTATGTTCGGTACGAAATGGGTTTGTGTTTAGTAGTAGTCATGAGCGTGGCCTGGGAGTTTCTTCTACCCGTGCGTCGTACCCATGTGAGCACCACCGCGGGTCTGGGCGTAGCCTGTGAGTTGTACCACTATATGAGCGACACCGTGGGTCTGCGTTGCCTTTGATTAGTATCCACTCTGTGAGGAACACCAAGGGGCCCGCGGGACCGGCATCCGTGCCTAGTACACCTAGGTGAGGAAACTCATTGGTTTGCGTTGGCTCTGAGTGGCGCCATTGTGTGAGAAACACCATAGGTCTGCGTTACCTGTACGAAGTACAATACTTGTAAGTAATACCGTCTTGTGTGGAACACCGTGATTTTCGCTACTTTTGATTAGTACCCCAACATGCCAATACCATGGTTCTACTTTACTCGCGACATGTACCATTCTGTGGGGCCTTAGACATGGATTTTGCACCCCTTTCGACATCAAGCATCATCGTGCTTTATGAGTGGTCCCTTGGTCAGTAATCAATTATGTATGATCTTTGAGTCTGAACCACTGTATTTTGGTTGTTTGTTTCCATATTTTTTTGTTTTTTTTTGTTGGGTTCATGTCCATCCATTCATTCTTCATGACGACATAATTTTTTTTTTTTGGTCAGTGGATGAATTTGATATTTTTGTTCTTTCATTTCGTACAATTAGGGGCCGATGACCTCGATGTTAGGCCCCTTTAAACAACAAGCATCATCATCAATCCGTAGATGTAGAAAGATCATTCTCCTCATTGAAGCTAGTTTTACCAGACAAACGCCAAGGATTTATAGCTGAAAACATGGAGAAGAATGTTATAGTGTACTACAAAGCAAATTATACGACAGCTGTAAGTAGTGTGATTTTTACACTGACTGACAGTGACAATGCAACACCAAGGAGGAGTGGTTCGAAAGGGATGAAAGTTGGGGAGAAAACAGAGACGGCACGGACGAATAATTGATGTTTATTTCAAACCGATATGCAGGTTACACAATGCGCACGGCATCGACTCAGTAGGATGTAGGACCACCGCGAGAGGCGATGCACGCAGAAACACGTCGAGGTACAGAGTCAATAAGAGTGCGGATGGTGTCCTGAGGGATGGTTCTCCATTCTCTGTCAACCATTTGCCACAGTTGGTCGTCCGTACGAGGCTGGGGCAGAGTTTGCAAACGGCGTCCAATGAGATCCCACACGTGTTCGATTGGTGAGAGATCCGGAGAGTACGCTGGCCACGGAAGCATCTGTACACCTCGTAGAGCCTGTTGGGAGATGCGAGCAGTGTGTGGGCGGGCATTATCCTGCTGAAACAGAGCATTGGGCAGCCCCTGAAGGTACGGGAGTGCCACCGGCCGCAGCACATGCTGCACGTAGCGGTGGGCATTTAACGTGCCTTGAATACGCACTAGAGGTGACGTGGAATCATACGCAATAGCGCCCCAAACCATGATGCCGCGTTGTCTAGCGGTAGGGCGCTCCACAGTTACTGCCGGATTTGACCTTTCTCCACGCCGACGCCACACTCGTCTGCGGTGACTATCACTGAGAGAACAGAAGCGTGACTCATCGGAGAACACGACGTTCCGCCATTCCCTCATCCAAGTCGCTCTAGCCCGGCACCATGCCAGGCGTGCACGTCTATGCTGTGGAGTCAATGGTAGTCTTCTGAGCGGGCGCCGGGAGTGCAGGCCTCCTTCAACCAATCGACGGGAAATTGTTCTGGTCGATATTGGAACAGCCAGGGTGTCTTGCACATGCTGAAGAATGGCGGTTGACGTGGCGTGCGGGGCTGCCACCGCTTGGCGGCGGATGCGCCGATCCTCGCGTGCTGACGTCACTCGGGCTGCGCCTGGACCCCTCGCACGTGCCACATGTCCCTGCGCCAACCATCTTCGCCACAGGCGCTGCACAGTGGACACATCCCTATGGGTATCGGCTGCGATTTGACGAAGCGACCAACCTGCCCTTCTCAGCCCGATCACCATACCCCTCGTAAAGTCGTCTGTCTGCTGGAAATGCCTCCGTTGACGGCGGCCTGGCATTCTTAGCTATACACGTGTCCTGTGGCACACGACAACACGTTCTACAATGACTGTCGGCTGAGAAATCACGGTACGAAGTGGGCCATTCGCCAACGCCGTGTCCCATTTATCGTTCGCTACGTGCGCAGCACAGCGGCGCATTTCACATCATGAGCATACCTCAGTGACGTCAGTCTACCCTGCAATTGGCATAAAGTTCTGACCACTCCTTCTTGGTGTTGCATTTGCTCTGTCAGTCAGTGTACTTAAAAGCGTAATTCACCACTTTTTGCAGCATAGTTGTATGCTTACGTTACAATGGTGATTTATACAGAATATAAATTTATGTCTAGTTATCAGTCATCATCATAATCATTATAATCATCATTATAATCACCATCGTCATCAACTTTCCCAGCATCTCGGCTGAGAAGTCAGTATAGTTGTATTTGATTCAGAAGGCCATAGTTTCGATTCCCAGCGCGGTCGGGAATATTAGCTACGGCTGTCTAATTTCTAACCGTCAGCAGCTGTGTGTTTGTGTTCGTCTTAATACACACAACACACTACACTACCAATCACCACAGAAATACATCATAGTGAAAACATTCCTCCACAGACGATTGGCGTCTGGAAAGCATACGGCCGTAGAACGGGGCCAAATCCACAAGTAGTGCCGACGCCAAGTAACCGGGAAATGTCAGAGAGAAGAAGTTGAAGGGTAAGAAGAAGATCATCATCATCATCATCATCATCATCATCATCATCATCATCATCATCATTTTCATAATCATAATCATCATTAACATTACTTATAAGTAATTTTAAAACGAATATTCTATTCATTAGTCTCATGGTGTTCAATGTACAATTAATCAATTCGTTCTAATTTAAATGTCGCCCCATTCGGTCAACTCTTCACATTCTAGGAACCTACCATATGCTTTACCGTACTTTATGAGTTGTATGATGACACGTGTGAAATTATGAATTAGACCAAACCTATAACCCCTCGATTGTATCCTGTGTGTAATAGCGTGTTTCAATATTATAACCCGGAACTATCTCACCACCACTAACAATATGAAGTGAAATAATTAGTGCAGAATAGTGATGAGAATGCTTTGATGACCATGTTGATTATGTTTGGTTCGCAAAATACATTGACAGTAATGCATATTGCATCACAATATGGACAATACCAATTTATACGTTTATTAATAGACAGGAACACACTAATTAGAAAACTGAATGTCACTGCTGTGTTATATTGATTTCACGCCTATTGACGCAACTTCTTGCTACATATATTGAAGTCAAATTCCAAAAGACCGTTGGCGATAGCCACGATCATAGATTTAATTGCTAGAGGCATTTACAGTTTAACACCAAAGTACGCAACTGAGCGCGTGGTGAATTTCGTTTACCATTCAGTCTGGACTTCAAGAACCATCAAACTAACAAATACAACATTTTCAGGACAGTGCTAGTCTGTTATGGATAAACTTAACTCTGGGTTCGATGACCTTCGATGTTAGGCCCCAACAAGCATCATCATAATCATCAAACTTAACTCTACTGTACCTATACCATACGGACTGCATTCTGTGGTCCTGATAGTTCGGTGGCTTAACGCATAACTTACTAAGGTGGCGGAAAATGTTTAATTCTTGTTGACTGTGATATATTTTTCTCTCCTGACAACAAATCATTCTGGCAGAATTACGTCTTACTAACCTTTTTCCAAATGTCTGGGGTCCCTTGATTTGGCCTACTTTTATGATCCGATGTCCTTGCTGACGCCATTGTTAACTACTTCGTGCTTCTGGGTTGGTTGTTAGTGTGGTGCGTTATATGTAGATTGAGGGAGATGTATTACGAAGACAACAGACACCCAGTCCCCGACTCAGTGGAATAAAACATCAAACCAAAAACCAAAACCAAACCCCATGGCACTACAGCTTTGAAGGGCCTTGGCCTACCAAGCGACCGCTGCTCAGCCCGAAGGTCTGCAGATTACGAGGTGTCGTGTGGTAAGCACGGCGAATCCTCTCGGCCATTATTCTTGGCTTTCTAGACCGGGGCCGCTATCTCACCGTCAGATAGCTCCTCAATTCTAATCACTTAGGGCTGAGTGGACCTCGAACCAGCCCCCAGGTCCAGGTAAAAATCCCTGAGCTGGCTGGGAATCGAACCCGGGGCCTCCGGGTGAGAGGCAGGCACGCTACCTCTACACCACGGGGCCGGCGGAATTAAACATGCATACATAAAATCTCCGGTTCAACCAGGGATCGAAAACGGATTCCTCTGTTCCCAAGGCCTGTACGCTGAGCATTCAGCCAAGAAACCGAATATGATGTCTGGCAGAACATCTGGCGTTAAATATTGAGCTAATACCGCTGAGCTATATGTTCGGTCTGAAGACATCTGAAGTAACACAACCAAGTGAATTGGCTAATCATTTCACGTCATGCAACATTGAGCTTGCATTGGGGAGATGGTAGGTTCGAATCCCACCGTCAGTATTTGTTAAAATGGATTTACGTGGTTCCCTATTTTCATCCAAGACAAATGCTGGGGCCATAACTTACTTAAGGCCATGGCCTCTAATCCCCAATCCTTGAACTTTCCCATCCTTGCATTGCCGAAAACGTTCTATGTGATGGCGTGACGTAACGCCAATAACCATAAAAAGCATTCCAGACTTCATTGTTCTATCGATTACACGTTTGTCATGAAGTGTAAAGAAACTACCGTCTACTACACATTAGACTATTCTGGTACCATACAGTGAAAATTTACTGTTGACTATTTACACAGTGGACTATTGTTGTATCTTGTAGGGAACATTTACTGTTGACTTCTTACAGTTTAGACGTCCGGCTTCATGGATAAATGGTTAGCGTGCTGGCTTTTGGTCACAGGGATCCCGGGTTCGATTACCAGCAGGGTCGGAAATTTTAACCATGATTGGTTAATTTCGTTGGCGCGGGGGGTAGGTGTATGTGGCGTCTTCATCATCATTCCATCCTCATCACGATGCGCAGGTCGCCTACGGGGGTCAAATCAAAAGATCTGCATCTGGCGTGCCAAACTTGTCCTCGGACACTCCCGGCACTAAACGCCATACGCCATTTAACTTTTACATTTTAGACTATTCTCGTATGGAATAGTGGACATTTAATGCTGACTGCTTACACATTGGAATATTCTCGTGTTATGTAGAGAACTGAACTACACTGCTGTGCAAAACTTAAGGGCGAAAGTAACGTTCGCATATTGTGTCACTGCCAAGTAACATAGCTGGATGAAACTTGAACCATACACAGAAAGAACTGCTACAGTATGATACGGCATGCAACTGAAAGGAATATGCGATGAGATGAACAGAAATGACACTTTTACACAGAGACAATAAATTACACGTAAGTCACTGCGAATCAGATGGTTCCCTGGACATCACAAAAGAAGGGCCACGGTTCTTAAAAGGTGTGTGATCACCACAGTTAGCGATGCATGCTCTGCAACGTGTTCCCATGCTGGCCACAAGATTGGTAAGGTGTTCTTGTTGTAAGGCGTTCCATTCCTCAACCGGCGTGGTCGACAACTTCTGGATGATCCTTGGTGCATGTGGACGTGCTGCAATACGTCTGCCCAACATGTCCCACGCGTGCTTGGTGGGTTTTAAGTTGAGAGAAAGGGAAGGCCAGTCCTTTTGCCGAATATCCTCTCATTCCAAGAGCTCCTACACCTGGCTGTTCGATGCGGTCGTGCATTGCCATCCATAACAATGAAGCCAGGGCCAAATGCACCCCTGAAAAGGCGCGCATTGGGAAGGAGTACATTGTCACAATAGCGTTGACGGGTGAGTGTACCCCGTTCAAAGATTTTGAGGTCGATACGCCCATGAACCATTATGCCATCCCACGCCATAACACTTGGACCACCAAAATTATAATGTTCGACAATGTTCCTTAGTGCACTAAGTGTTCCCACCTGTCACCAGATGAGGGTTCGTCTGGAATCACTGCACAGACTGACTTTGCTCTCGTCTGAAAAGAGCAGGCGACCCTACTCCTCGTCTCTTCAGACCTGATGGTCTTGGTGCCGCCGACGTATGGGTGTCAATGGAACACAATGTAATGATCGTCGGGCAAACAGACCACCCCCATGCAGTGGCCGTGCCACTGCGGAGCGTGATTCTGGGTGCCTTGCAGTCCTGTTAAATGTGCTTGCAATTGAAATCTGTTGTATATTCAAGGCTGTGTCTCATGTTAAAATCTGCGTAATATATCTCATGTAAAGAATGTTTTCATAAAATGTGTTATGACGGAAAGAAGTTATTTTTCTCACCTAACCAAACAAACAGAAGCCTACAAATAGTTGAGGAATGGTAAATTTCTCACAACAAATCTACTTCAAATACTGCAAGTATGACGTTCGTTATGAGTGATGAGTAAGTCATTTTCTGAAGTGACTAAAGGAGTCTATGGCACTAGCAAAGCGAAACGCCATATTGAGAGTATGTTGAGGTGATGGCTTAGCAGGCATCAGTGAGAAACTCTGTTTCATTCATTTGTACAGTGGCATTATCGCATGTGCTGCATTCAGTTCTTTGAACACGATCTTTAACTTCTAAATCGCATTCACTGACAGAAACGAAAACGTAATGTAACGTATGACGAGTTCACTTAGTGAAGGACAGCAGCAGATTTATTGAGGGCTATAATTTTCTAATGTAAATTAGTTGAATTAACTTTCTTACTATTAAACTCATACTCATAAATTAAGGATAATTGCATACTGTAGTGCTACACAACGTGGCACTACACAAAACTGGCGCTAATAGCATAGGCACATAGTGAACCCAAACGAAACATATCTGTAAGTCCACGGTATTGGTGATAAGTTGAGAAAACCGTTCCAAAACACATGTGCTACAAAACGCCACTATTTCCTGTGCATGTACCCCGACATCAATATGGGATATGATCACCATGCACACGTACACAGGCCGCACAACGGGTTGGAATACTCTGGATCAGATGGTAGAGCAGCTGCTGGGGTATAGCCTCCCATTCTTGCATCAGTGCCTGTCGGAGCTCCTGAAGTGTCCTAGGGGTTTTAAGACGTGCAGCGATACGTCGATCGAGAGCATTCTAGACGTGCTCGATGGAGTTTAGGTCTGGATAACAGGCAGGCCACTCCATTCGCCGGATATCTTCTGTTTCGCGGAACTCCTCCACGATGACAGCTCGGTGGGGCCGTGCGTTATTATCCATCAGGAGGAAGGTGGGACCCACTGCACCCCTGAAAAGGCGGACAAACTGGTGCAAAATGACGTCCCGACACACCTGACCTGTTACAGTTCCTCTGACAAAGACATGCAGGGGTGTGCGTGCACCAATCATAATCCCACCCCACACCATCAAACCACTACCTCCATACAGATCCCTTTCAAGGACATTACATGGTTGGTATCTGGTTCCTGGTTCACGCCAGATGAGAATCCGGCGAGAATCACTGTTCAGACTATACCTGGACTCGTCCGTGAACATAACCTGGGACCACTGTTCCAATGACCATGTACTGTGTTCTTGACACCAGTCTTTACCATCTCTCCTGTGAACAGGGGTCAGCGGAATGCACCTTGCAGGTCTCTGGGCGAATAAACCATGCCTGTTCAAACGTCTGTAGACTGTGTGCCTGGAGACAAATGTTCCAGTGGCTGTGGTAAGGTCCCGAGCAAGGCTACCTGCAGTACTCCGTGGCCGTCTGCAGGCACTGATGGTGAGATATCGGTCTTCTTGTGGTGTTGTACACTGCGGACGTCCCGTATTGTAGCGCCTGGACTCGTTTCCTGTCTGCTGGAATCGTTGCCATAATCTTGAGATCACACTTTGTGGAACACGGAGGGCCCGTGCTACGACCTGCTGTGTTTGATCAGCCTCCAGTCGCCCTATTATTCTACCCCTCATAACGTCATCAATATGTGTTTGTTGAGCCATTTTCACCACACAACCACCATTAGCACGTCTGAAAACATCTGCACACCTACTCGCTGCACCGTACTCTGACATGCACCAACACACCTCTGCGTATTTGGACTGCTGCCAGCGCCACCGTACGACGATCGCAGGTCAAATGCACCACATGGTCATATCCCGAGGTGATTTAAAACCGCAAACCGCCCACCAAAGCGTTGTTTCACCATGTATCAGCATTATCCTTAATTTTTGAGCATGAGTGTAGTTTGGTCCAGAGTATCAAATTTAAGTAAATGAATTCCATCTAATTCGTGCTATGAACTAACAGTGTTGCTTCTTAAATGAACAATGTAGGCCTATATAAATCAGAAGTCACTTTTTAGCCTTTCCTATTTCCTAATTTGTGTTTAGGATACGTTATTCCACTGAAGCTCAACTTGTAGGATTACAGTAAGACATAGAAGATATCTCGGATTCAGGAGGTATCGCGCTTGACCTATCTAAGGCACTTGATTTGAAGATCATGGGAGACTAGTGGTAACAATGGGTGCAATTCGAATAGACAAAAGGGTGACTGAATGTGTGGCTATATTTCTAGAATATAGAACTCAGAAAATTAGAATAGGTGAAGCTTTATCTGACCCTGTAATAATTAAGAGGGAAATTCCTCAAGGCAGTATTATTGGACCTCTATGTGTCCTTTTATATATGCAATGAGTAAGGAACTCGAAATCAGAGATAAGGCTTTTGCGGATGATGTTATTCTGTGTAGAGTAATAAATAAGTTATAAGGTTGCGATCAACTGCAAAATGACCTCGATAATGGTGTGAGATGGACAGCAGGCAATGATATGATGATAAACGGACTTGAAAGTCAGGTTGTGAGTTTCACAAATAGGAAAAATCCTCTCAGTTTTGATTACTGCGTTGATGGGGTGAAGGTTCCTTTTGGGGTTATTATAAGTACCTAGGTATTAATATAAGGAAAGACCTTCATGGGGCTAATCACTTATGTTGGAGAAGGCATTGTAAGTCTTTGGTAAGATCCCAACAAGAGTATGGTTCCAGTGTATGGGGCCTACACCAGGACTGCTTGATTCATGAACTGGAAAAAAATCCGAAGAAAAGCAGATCGATTTCTTCTGCTTGATTTCCGGAAAAAGAGTAGTGTAAGAAAAATATTGCAAAATTTGTGCTGGAAAGACTTGGTAGAAAGGAGACGAGCTGCTCGACTAAGTAATATTTTCCGAGTGTCAATGGAGAGATGGCGTAGAATGACATTAATAGACGAATAAGTTTGAGTGGAGACTCCATAAGTAGGAAAGATCACAATATGAAGATACAGTTGGAATTTAAGAGGAAAAATTAGGGCAAATATTCGTTTGTACGAAGGGAAATTAGGGATTCGAGTGAATTGCCAAGGGAGATGCTCAGTTAATTTCCAATTTCTTTGCAATAATTTAATAAAAGGCTAGGAAAACAACAGGTAGGGAATTTGCCACCTGGGCGACTGCCCTAAATACAGATCAGTAGTGACTGAAAAAATGATTGGTCATGGTTTGAATGTCTACTACGCCAGCGGTGGACACAATCTTTCCAGTTAAACATCTAACATTCATCCTGTAAACTAATGAACAGCGGGAGGAATTGAAGAGTCATCCTCCTCAAACCTCAGCTATTGATTGGATGTCGAGGCGTCTCATGTGTTGACTTTTAATCTGATCACAGAAGGTCTGTCGATTGAATGCCAAGTGGGTAACGTCCTGGAGAGAAACCCCTATCAAAGGCTGTAACTGGTCCACCTACCGAACCGGATGCACCCTCGAGGTGTTTTGCTGTTAAACTTGTTCTCCACCACAATCTCCTCTATGGTATCAGTCATTCTGATGACGTATCCGAATTATGGTGGGTAGGGTTCACTGTTACACTGGAGTAGTCTTGTCTGGATTCCGAGCTAATCTAGCAAAGACACAACGGTTCGATATTCAGTCCAATATATACCAAGAACGCGCAGAACGGAAGATTAGAGGAGGAAGGGGGTTACCTGCCAGTTTGCGAGCAACTCATATATGCTCAACATGGAGCGAGAAATATGGGGGAAAGTAAACCTATCCATGTAAACAGTAGACGAAGATCAGAGTACTGGTGCAGTTATTACGAGTCAAAGCTGGTCTACCTCTGCACTACGCATAATATAAAATCTGCAGAAACAATGTTCTCCTGTGATTTGGACTGCAGTCCCTACGTGTTATTTCTCCGTCAGATGAATTTTGGATTGAAAATGAAAAACGATGAAAAACACTTCAAACCTGCATGATTGTAGAATTCGTATCTACCAGTATCATCAATTTATGGGTAATATCTGTAACCTAGCCTAGTCGAAGAACTCGAAATATCTTCTAATAAAAACAGGAGATTAGAACATCACAATATTGTTTAGAATTTCGATAATACTCATTCCACAAGGATGACATAGAATTACGTTAACTTCGTGATCATTATAACTCTTCTCCACCAAACCTGGACTCTGATACATATTGTGAAATTCATTGATAACTATTTGAAACCCTTCAAGACATGACGGTCAATGGGGTAAATATTTGTTAAAGAATTTCCTTATATACGACATTCCTGGCAGTTCATGCTTTTACATTTTTCTCGAAGTCACACGGACACACATAAGTTTTACGGCGACGATTAGATATAAATTTTACGGCGACGATTAGATAGGAAATGGCTTGAAGTGGGTAGGAAGTGACCGTGGCCTTAATTACTGTAATCTGCACTCTCAGAATTTCTCTGGTGTGAAGAAAACCATCCTCCGGGCTGCCGACAGTGGAGTTCGACCCTACTATCTCCCGAATGCAAGCTGATAGCTACGTGACGAAACCACGCAACCCCTTGCCCGGTGCATTCCTTGTAGCTTAAAACTTGTACCTTTCGTTACAATTGCCAACGGCCGTAGCCGTGTTGAAACACCGCATCCCGTGAGATCTCCGAAGTTAAGCAATATTGGGCGTGGTCAAGATTTGGATGGGTTGCCACGCGCTGTTGGTGGGGGGTAAGGGAATGGAGGAACGGAAAGGAACTGGCCACCCTACCGTACGTAAACTCCGGCTCAGGCAAACCTCTGCGGAGGATCGGACCTGCCTTCGGGCAGGCAACACCCTTACTTTACCCCTACAATTGCAACTTTAAAATATCGCTCTCTTGACATTGCAACATTTTACTGGCTTCACATCCCTCGAGGTATTGATCGTGATACAAGATGCCAAGCGAATTGGAAATTGATGCCTATTAAAAGAGAATGGAAGTGTTTAATAGGATATTATTAAGTCAGTTGGACGGATCAGAGCTCTCTGTCCACCCTTATCTTCAGTTAAATTTTTCGAATTTGCTTTAAGTCGCACCGACACAGATAGGTCTCATGGCGCCGATGGGATAGGAAAGGGCTAGGAGTGGGAAGGAAGCGGCCGTGGCCTTAATTAAGGTATAGCCCCAGCATTTGCTTGGTGTGAAAATGAGAAACCACGGTAAACCGTCTCCAGTACTGCCGGCAGTGGGGGTTCGGACCCGCTATCTCCCGGATGCAAGCTCACAGCTACGCGCCACTAACCGCACGGTCAACTCGCCTGGTATTATTATTATTTCCAAATCTAAATAAATTTCGTACATGCTTCCTACAATTAGGCCCAAATCTGGTTCCGTTTTGGAGCAGTTGGAAAAAGTTCAGATTTCTAAGGAACATAACTATGGCTCCAAATGTTGGAATAAGAATATGGGGAAGTAAACCATTCCTTTCAAGGAATTCAACAATTATGTAGGAAATTGAAGTAACTAGCTTTCGTCTTCAGTTTTTATCTGTTGACGCTAGTGTATGGTTTTGAATTACCGGGTATAAGTACTATGACTTTCAAATTAATTAAGAATGCCAACTTTCGAGAAAATGATATATTTCTCAGAAGTGAACATTTTGCTGTAAATTTCAATTACAATATCATCACGTGCTAAAATCCTGGCTTGTGAGCTTGCATCCGGGAGATAGTAGGTTCGAATCCCACTATCGGCAGCCCTGAAGATGGTTTTCCGTGGTTTCCCATTTTCACACCAGGCAAATGCTGGGGCTGTAGCTTAATTAAGGCCACGGCCGCTTCCTTCCAACTCCTAGGCCTTTCCTATCCCATCGTCGCCATAAGACCTATCTGTGTCGGTGCGATATAAAGCCCCTAGCAAAAAAAAATCCTGGCTGGTAGTTCAATAACATTTGACCCGTCACCATCTACAGATGGGCACCTATTTCTTGACAAACAAACCAGCGAATTCCATTTCTTTTATGGTTTTGCCCGCATAATTTTATGTAAGTTAAGTGGCGTATTTTGAAAAAGGTTCAAAGAGGAGATTCTTCAATACGATTATAAAAAATAGGTCTAGAAAACCAAGAATAACGGCCGAGAGGATTTGTCGTGCTGACCGCACGACATCTCGTAATCTGCACGCCTTCGTGCTGAGCAAAGGTCGCTTGGTAGTCCATAGGCCTCCGGGCTCTTACAGCAGGGGTTTTGGTTTTATAAATAAATAATTGGCGTTAAGCATGTGACAGATGTTAGTTTTTGTTCATTGATTCTAGAAGTTAAATGCAGGATACTGTGCTTGCTATTGTTCTATGTTAGTTTCACGGTTCTCCGTATACTTAGGTTACTCAAATGGGAATATTATGGTGTCTCTTCATAAAGTAACTATATAGTTACTTATCTTTTACCATAGAGCATGTTAGAACGTTGCCAATCTAAGCTAGTACAATATCATTGGTATAATAGGCGTGCGTCACTAGTTAATCATCATCATCATCATCTGTTTACCCTCCAGGGTCGGCTTTTCCCTCGGACACAGCGAGGGATCCCACCTCTACCGCCTCAAGGGCAGTGTCCTGGAGCTTCAGACCCTTGGTCGGGGATACAACTGGGGAGAATGACCAGTACCTCGCCCAGGCGGCCTCACCTGCTATGCTGAACAGGGGCCTTGTGGAGGGATGGGGAAGATTGGAAGGGATAGGCAAGGAAGAGGGAAGGAAGCGGCCGTGGCCTTATGTTAGGTACCATCCCGGCATTCGCCTGGAGGAGAAGTGGAAAACCACGGAGAACCACTTCCAGGATGGCTGAGGTGGGAATCGAACCCACCTCTACTCAGTTGACCTCCCGAGGCTGAGTGGACCCCGTTCCAGCCCTCATACCACTTTTCAAAATTCGTGGCAGAGCCGGGAATCGAACCCGGACCTCCGGGGGTGGCAGCTAATCACGCTAACCACTACACCACAGAGGCGAACGTCACTAGTTAATTCTCAGTAAAAATGAATCATTCAGAGGTATTATTCACTGCTGGTAAAACTCACGGCATTCTACTTACGCTGCTGAATGGTAACATTATTCCCTACAAGAAAACAGTAATATCGGCGTAAATATGACTGGAACCCTTAATCATTTGTCTGATCAAGAAGAGTTTCGGAGCGCTTGACACGAAAGACGTAGAAATGTACGAGTGTTCCCGTATGATGTCAAGGCCAGACTTACACAGGTACTGGTTGTCTGTATTCTTGATTATTGTTACGTAATTTCCTTGACAAGGAAAAGGAGAAGCATTGAAATTTCAACGCAAAATGAACACCTGTCAGCGATTTATTCCCAATATCAGATATGATCCTCATTTCACCCCTTACTATCAGGCTCTCCCATGGGTGAAGCCTGATAAATGACGTGCGACTGTATTGTACATTTTAACGATGGTGATTAGATGGTTAGCTGAAAAACAGACACTGTATAATTCTTCTAAATTCACGTTCTTTTAATCATGTTGTCACAACCTAAATATCCGATCGGGCTCCTTTACTTCTATTACTGTACACCGTACAATTACAGTCAACAGATACTTTGTGGTGACTGGCGCCAGATAATCGAATTCCCTGCCAACTTAGGCCGGAGACACCAGCTCATCGTCAAAGTATAAGGTCGCCTGCCGAGACTGCCTGCCTGCTGAGGACATTTGACTGAATGCTGGTTGTATGAATGAGTGTGTGCCTGAGAATAAGTTCGATAGATTTATAAGAGAATGTAATAGAACATTTGGAATAATGTTCAGTTATAACTGTAAGAAAAACATGATAGGTTATTATAATAAATAGATAGTGTTATTATGAATTTTGATTTTTAATTTAATTCTTAGAATTTATTAAGACCTTGCACTGCGTATTTACATTTATTGTAATGTTTTGTTAAATTATTCTGTTTATATTTGCTTGTCAAGAATGCCCCAAATGTATTTCATTTAAGGTTTAAATATTTATCATTACTTAACTACTAAAATGACCTTAGTATTTGATTACCTTTATTTTATACGATGTTTACCTTAAGTTTTAAATTTAACTTGAATTAAGTTACATCCCAATATCGATTTAGTTTGTTAATTAGTTCAATTTCTTTTTATTACAGTTAATTGAGTTTATTTATAACTATTTAATCAAATTTTAAAAATTTTAGTTTGCTAACATAATCTGGTTAAGTGTAAGAGAAGGCCTGGAGACCTAATTTTTCCCCTGAGCAAGGCAGTAGTAAATAAATAAATAAATAAATAAATAAATAAACATAGTCCGCCTCTGCAGTGTAGCTGTTAGCGCGATTAGCTACCACGGCCGAAGGCCCGGGTTCGACTCCCGGCTTTGCCACGAAATGTGCAAAGTGGTACGAGGGCTGGAACGGGGTTTACTCAGTCTCTGGAGGTCAACTGAGTAGAGGTGGGTTCGATTCCCACCTCAGCCTTCCTCGAAGTGGATTTCCGTGGTTTTCCACTTCCCCTCCAGGCAAATGCCTTGATTGTACCTAACTTAAGGCCACGGCCGTTTCCTTCCCTCTTCTTTGTCTATCCCTTCCAATCTTCGAATCTCCCCACAAGGCCCCTGTTCAGCATAGCAGGTGAGGCTGCCTGGGCGAGATACTGGCCATCCTCCCTAGTTGTATCCCCCGACCCGGAGTCTGAAGCTCCAGGACACTGCCATTGAGGAGGTAGAGTCCGAGGGAGAAACCAACCCTGGAGGGTGAACAGGGTAATAAATAAATAAATAAATAAATAAATAAAATAAATAAATAAATAAATAAATAAATAAATAAATAAATAAATAAATAAATAAATAAATAAATAAATAAATAGATAAATAAATAAATAAATAAGTGCATAAATAATTAAATACATTTTGGTTCTTATGATCTGTTATGCATTGAGAGATAAGCACGAGTAAATATACACTATTCTAGAGCATAACACTTCAAGTTAACTACACCGGACAGACGCTACACGAACATTAGCACTGAGTACATTATACGACTACATCAAGGTATTAACTCGTTGAGTGATTCAACTGACGTCATGGAGTGTTAGCAGAATCACGTCCAGCTGACACTGTTAAGTTTAAAGTTCTTACAATCAAGGTTGTTTCCATCAAAATAACTTTAATCTCATAACCAATTGAGGCTAGTATGGTGAAACGTACATTGCACGTCATAGTGAGTTCGATTCTTTGAAGAAAAATTGGACGACAATAACAAAACAATTTTTAAAATCTGTAAGAATCTAAGTACGTACTTGTATTGTTTCATTTGTTGGTTCGTTAAAATGACACGAGTATCAATACTCTTAAATATTCTATCCATATGGCTTCAAAATCTTCAGGGGGAGTGAACATTTGATGTTATCATGTGTTGAATTGAAATAACCCTGAAGTATCAGTGGGTGAAGGACATAGTTGAAGAAAAATACGAGTGAGAAATGAATATGCTTCTAAGAGCTGGAGAGGAAGAAATGGTCAAGGGATCATTGACATATCTCTAACAACTTTGAGTCAGAATCGGGCAACGTAGGGTTTGTTAAGAGCCATGCCAATATGATATTATTTAGTCGATGTAGTTCGGATAATGAAGTTCGTTCCGTTATCGAGAAGGGTGAAAGAGAATCTCATCTCAGAGAAGACTGCGACTGAAATAAACAGACATTTTGTTAACTGCAGTATATGCATCGTTTGCAAGTCCAACTTCATAGTGCGAGACGTACACAGTAATGTCTGTTACCGTTATTGTGGTTAGTCGTTTTAATGTAGTAGAAGATATCAAGTCCACATCACTGGAGATATTATACTAGATACAGGTCAAGGTCAAGGGGGAGCTCTCATTCGTGTGAGTTGTGCATCTTGAGTAATATAACTTTAGAGGACGAATATTTCACTTGTCTCCCAGTGAATCTGCTGTCCAGAATACGTAAGTGTCACACATAACAGAGTCCCACCAATCCAAACTTCTCTGACAAGTTTTGTAAAGTAATCAGTTATGGACAACCACAGTAGTCCGAACTTATGGTTCTGACAGAACTTCAGCTCCAAGCGAGTTTAGTCACACTGCTGGGTGGTCGTCAGGGAAATCAGTGGAGGTTGAAAATTCCATAATTTTGTGTGTGTTCCCTCAAATTAATCTGCAAATCACTGTAAACACGCTAAGTGATTCAAAGATACAGCTTTTACAGATAGCACGATGTTCTCTTCAGCATACACATTCATTCTCCACAACTATTAAATGCCATGCGTTACCATTATCTGATAGACATCTCTCTACCCTCTTACCCACTAGAGTCAAGTTCAATTATCTCGTACTTAACTTGCCTTCGTCCATTAGTGTTAGTGTGACATTAAACAACCAGCAAATGGGAATATGACCCTCTATTGTAATCATACCACCATTGGCCTGTGCTACTGTAACGTTTCTTTTTACCTTCAGGAAAGATATCCTCATATCACCTAGTTTTCACGTTCTCGACAACAAGAGGAAATGCGAGCAATGCAAAGATAATTACGTTTATCCTAGCAACAGCACATTGTCACATCTTACCGACCACTATGAACAGAAAGGTAAACAACTGGTAGGGAATCTTTAGATCAGTGGTCATTGATTGATAGTTAGATACTAATGATTGGTGGTTCCATTATTTATACCAAGAGTTTTCACAAAATAAAATGGGTTACAACTTTACAAGTACCATTTTTGAAAATATGTTTCTCTCATGATATAAGTGTAAAAATTCTCATTAGCTCATTTTTCGTCATGTTTTGTGTCACAACAACTTGGATAGCTGATTCTTGAAAGTGTGAATGTATGTGTCTCATAGCGTAGCGTTGCGGTAGAGAATGGTACATTCCAATGGTATTTTCCTGTCTTTTTATACCAGTTGGCCCTCCAGCCCCGTGCGTATCCCATATACCCAGTGATGAATGGGACGCCTACGCGCTGATCTACAGAGGAGCACTAAAACGCGCTATATTTCGGATGTGTCATTTTACTACACCAAACGTTACTCGTATGTGCCTTGAACGATTCACTGGCTCTTAATTGCCATTGTGTTCGGCGAAATACGTGTATAGAAAGCAGGTAGCTATTTAGAAACTCCTGCACATACCGTTTGCGACCTTCGGCTGCATTCCGACCAGATTCTCCATAGATTAAAATTATGCCTGTGTATTCTTCGTTCCTGAATACACCATCAATTGTCGATATGTTGACAGCAAATATAGTGCTACTGTACCACGTATCAGACTGCTACTCTGCTTACTAACGCAAGGGGCCACATTATACGGGTAGCACTGAGGATCTTGCAGCGATTGGTCGTCCGCTGGTGTGAAAGAGGGAAAGTATGGAAAACCATCATTAGGGTTGCAGACAGTGGGGTTCGAATCCACTATCTCCCGAGTGTCACATTTAAGACTCTATTACTTACTGAAAATGGATTTCTGATCATTTTACAACTCCCTCAGATCACAGGATCTGTATGACTACTACTACTACTACTACTACTACTACTACTACTACTACTTAATCTGTTTACCCTCCAGGGTTGGTTTTTCCCTTGGACTCAGCGAGGGATCCCACCTCTACCGCCTCAAGAGCAGTGTTCTGGAGCGTGAGACCTTGGGTCGGGGGTTACAACAGGGTAGAATGACCAGAATCTCGCCCAGGCGGCCTCACCTGCTATGGTGAACAGGGGCCTTGTCGGGGGATTGGAAGATTGGAAGGGTAGACCAAGAAGAGTGAAGGAAGTGTCCATAGCCTTAAGTTAGGTACCACCCCGGCATTTGCCTGGAGGAGAAGTGGGAAACCACGGAAAACCAGTTCCAGGATGGCTGAGGTGGGAATCGAACGCACCTCCACTCAGTTGACCTCCCGAGGCTGGGTGGACCCCGCTCCGGCCCTCGTACTACTTTTCAAATTTCGTGGCATAGCCAGGAATCGAATCCGGGCCTCCGGGGATGGCAACTATTCACACTAACCACTACACCACAGAGGCGGACACTACTACTACTACTACATGATTTTGTGGGTGTACTTCACGCGAGAATATGTATAGTTCACCCAGGTTTCAGTTCTACAAGTTTCTTCCTACGGAAAAATATTAATGATGGTTACTACATTTCCATCCAAGTCCGACTCGTTGACTGAATGGTCAGCGTACTGGCCTTCGGTTCAGAGGCTCCCGGGTTCGATTCCCGGCTGGTTCGGGGTTTTAATCACTTCCGATTAATTCTTCTGGCTTGGGGACTGGGTGTTTGTGTCCGTCCCAACATTCTCCTCTTCATATTCAGACAACATACCACGCTACCAATCACCACGAAAACACGCAATAGTAATATATAAAAGCAACAATGGCTCGCCGTGACGCAATGTTCCGCCGATACAAGGAAACAAATAATGAATTAGATTTTGAACAATATCGTCTTTTACGTAACAGAACAAAGCAATTAATTCGCAATAGCAAATTTAATCACATTAAAAATGTAACACGGAATTTAAATGCACGTGAAACCTGGAATGAACTTCGAGTTATGGGTGTTGGAAAATGCAAAGAGCCACATATGCCAACTATATCTCTCGATACACTTAACTCTCACTTCGTAACTAACCCAATAAAGGAATCTCAACCTCAAAATCATATCAATCTAAATAAAATAATCAGAGACCTTACTGAAAACGAAAATAATTTCTCTTTTCACTCTGTCAGTGTAAATGATGTAAAGGGTATTTTAAATTCAGTTAAGTCACAAGCTAAAGGAGCAGATAACATCCCAATAGGCTTTATAAAAAACATTATTGGCGTGGTCCTACCAATTTTTACCCACATTGTAAACCATTGTCTCACCACCGGGACGTTTCCAACTGCATGGAAGGATGCTCTAGTAACCCCAATATTAAAGCATACCGGTACCACAGCAAAGGCGCCATCTGATTACCGGCCTATTTCGATTCTTCCCCCTCTCTCGAAAGTTCTTGAACGAGTTGTACACGAGCAGCTAGTAGAATTCTTAACCAGGCATTCTCTTTTTGACCCATTGCAATCTGGCTTCAGAAAGGGACACAGTACTACGACTGCACTTCTTCGGGTAACAGATGACATAAGACTAGCAATGGACAAACGGCAGGTGACGATACTGACACTCCTTGACTTAAGTAGTGCGTTCGACACGGTAAATATAGACATACTATTATCCAAACTACGCTCTCTGCATATCGGCCCGATAGCCCTTAATTTTTTTAAGTCGTACCTTACAAATCGTCGCCAGTGCGTAGTGGTAAACAACCAAAGATCCCAATGGGCTGTAAAATCATCCGGTGTCCCTCAAGGGTCTGTTCTAGGGCCCTTACTGTTCGTCTTGCATATTAATGACATATCTTCCACACTTCAGTATTGCAACTACCACTTATATGCTGATGATATGCAGATATACAAACACACCACTACAAACAATTTACATGAAACAGTTCAGCACATTAATTCGGATATTGAAAGGCTTACCGCCTATGCTAAAAACAACCACTTACTCCTAAATCCTCGTAAAACACAAAGTATTATCATAGGAAACTCTAAATTATTACATGTAATAAGCAATATCAATCCTCCTCCAATCATAATCAATGACATTGCTGTACCGTACCTTAAAAATGTAACTAATCTTGGAATCTCCATCAATGAGAATCTGACCTGGAATGAACACGTAACAAATGTATGTAGAAAGGTTCATGCAGCTCTATATCCCCTGAAACGTCACAAGAATTCTTTTCCTCAAAAACTTAAATTAAAATTAATCCAAGCACTACTATTCCCAATTTTAGACTACTGTGATACAGTACTAGTCAATCTAAATGCTGAACAAGCTTTGAGACTTCAGCGAGCACAAAACTCATGCATACGATATGCCTTCCAACTGCGACATGACACTCATGTTACACCATATTTCAAAACATTGGAATGGCTACGCATAAATGAACGAAGGAATTATCACCTAATGACACTTGTTTACCAAGTGCTCTCGACGAACACTCCTACTTACCTCTCTTCTAATTTTCGTTTCCTTTCCTCATTCCATGAAATTAGTACCCGTTCTGGTTCCTTACTTGAAATTCCACTAAGTCGAACCAATTCCTACAATCAATCCTTTTTAGTTACCGCATCGAGACTCTGGAATACACTCCCAATGGACATTCGGCACCTTACTTCCTCTCATAAATTCAAATCTGCCTGCAGAAAGTTTTTCCTGGTAACATAAAACTGAGTTGTGTGAGTCATTGTGTGTATGTTGTGTGAATGGGTTTTCTTCATTTACTATTATTATTATTATTAATATTAATATTGTTATTATTAATATTGTTATGATTATTATTATTAGTAATTATCACATTAATTGCTGTACTGATATGTAGGTCTAACTTACCGGTAGTCTTAGCATTATCTGTTTGTAGTATTATTTCTTTTTAGAATTTCTATGTCTTACTTTTATGTTTACATTTTTAAATTCTGTTTATAGTGGTTAAGTGTAAGAGAGGGCCGTGAGCCCTAACTTCGCCACAAATGTAAGTCAGGAATAAATAAATAAATAAATAAATAATTACATCCCTCACTATAGGGTTGGCGACAGGAAGGGCATCCGACCGTAAAACAGGGCCAAATCCACATGTGCGACGCAGTTCGCACCTGAGATTCCACAGGTGTGCGAAAAAGCTGTAGGAAAAGAAGAAAGAAGAAGATTACAATTCTATCCAGTTGCATTGGTTTTATCAAGGCACTTATTGAATTATTCTACAACGTAAAGAAACATCATTTTTTGATTATCCGCCTCCGTAGTGTAATGGTTAGTGTTATTAGCTGCCGTCAATGTGGGCCCGGGTTCGATTACCGGTGCTGCCAGAAATTTAAGAATTGCAGGAGGGCCGACGTGTGGTTTGGGGTGTGCCTGAAAAGAGCTGCTCCGCCTCGGGATGAGGACACGAGTTTGTCCGGCTCCATGGCTAAATGGTTAGCGTGCTTGCCTTTGGTTCAAGGGGACCTGCGTCCGATTCCCGGTCGAGTCGAAGATTTTAAATTTAATTAGTTGCTTCCTATGGCTCCGGGGCTGGGTGTTTGTGACGTTTTCAACATTAGAGTTCATCTTAGATAAGGCTCATCCTCATAGATGCGGAGGTCGTCTATACGGCGTCAAATCGAAAAATCTGCACCAGGCCTCTCCGGAGGCCACATGCCATTAACAGTTTATGGTGAAATTTGTGATTTGAATTTATGTTTTCTTTGCAACAAAATGATTTTGCTGCAAATGTGGAACATTCTATATCAGGTATAAAAACTTATAAATAAATTTCTAGGGGCCCGCTCTCTGTAATGTTATTTATTTCGCCAACTGTATTAAATTTATCCGTTTTAGTTCAACCCAAGATCATATCAGTAGTTTTTAGCTTTCTTGTCTGACTGTTTGTTTGTTCGTCTGTTTGTTTGCCTGTCTGTTTGTTCTACCATAACGGGTAAAATAACGATGGCAGAAGTAAGGAGGACATAAAATGCAGACTAGCACAAGCAAGGAAGAGCTTTCTTAAGAAAAGAAATTTGCTCACTTCAAACATTGATATCGGAATTAGAAAGATGTTTTTGAAGACTTTCGTGTGGAGCGTGGCATTGTATGGAAGTGAAACATGGACGATAACTGGCTCAGAAAGAAAGAGAATAGAAGCTTTTGAAATGTGGTGTTACAGAAGAATGCTGAAGGTGAGATGGATAGATCGAATCACGAATGAAGAGATACTGAATCGAATTGGTGAGAGGAGATCAATTTGGCTAAATTTGACGAGAAGAAGAGATAGAATGATAGGACACATCTTAAGACACCCAGGGCTTGTTCAGTTGGTTTTTGAAGGAAGTGTAGGGGGTAAGAACGGTAGGGGTAGACCAAGGTATGAATATGACAAGCAGATTAGAGCAGATGTAGGATGCAATAGTTACGTAGAAATGAAAAGGTTAGCACAGGATAGGGTGGCATGGAGAGCTGCATCAAACCAGTCTATGGACTGATGACTCAAACAACAACAACGGGTAAAAGGCTAAATAGATCTCAACCAAACTTCATATTTAGAATCTACTCATCTAGGAACAGGTTTCTACATGCATGTCATTTAAAAACACTGAACAGACTGGGGGTTTACGGGAAGACTCGAAGAGTCTTCTTCAGTTTCCTCTTACACTATTGATTATATCTCGACCAACCTTCACATTCAGAGTCTACACATTCAGGACCCGGATTTGATATGCATATCATATAAAAGTCTTTGAACAGACTGGGGATTTAAAGGAAGACCTGAAGACGTTTTTCCAATTTTCTCTAACACTATTGACTATATTTCAACTAAACGTTATATTTAGAGTCTACGTATCCAGGAGCAGGTTTCGATATGCATAGTTTTGCAAATCACTGGACAGACTGAGGGTTTATAGGAGACCAGAAGAGTTTCTTTTTTCAATTTTTCCTTGCACTAATGATTATATCCCTACAAAACTTCACGTTTAGAGTCTACTCATCCAGGAACACGTTCTAATACGCATATTGTTTAAAAATTATTGAACATACTGGGGGTTTATAGGAAGACCAGAAGAGGTTTTTTTTTTTCAATTTTCTCTTACATTATTAACGATAGACCCTATATCTACCAAACTTCATAATTAGAGTCTAATCCGTCCAGGAGCGGTTTGTGATACGCACATCATGTAAAAATCACTGAATATACTGGGGGTTTATAGGAAGACAAGAAGAGGTTTCTTTTCAATTTACTCCTACGCTATTGCTTTTATGTAAAATTTGTGGCCCATATGGGAAACGCCCCTTCATTTTAAGTATTGTTGTTATGTATATAATTCCGCTTACTCGTCAAATTATGGAGAAAAATACTATTTTCTACGTGCTTCAAGCTCTGTAGCCAGTGACGGACACCCTCGCAGACCTACAGTTATTTGAAGGATCCATAACAGAAGAAATTTAGAGGATGCATCATATTTCTCTCGACTTGAAAATTAACCCCACATAATGTAACTGAATACCGTGGTAACATGAGGTAGAACCTTTCCTTTGGTGTCTGTTTTTCTGTCTGTCTGTTTGTATATTCCTAAAAGTGGAAAACTGGTGGACTTACTTCAACAAGATAATTTATTTGAAATCAGCTCACTCAGGATTGTGTTATCAGGTGCATATGATTTCGTGGTAATCACATGGAGTTGGTATTTATAGGAAGACTCTTCTCAAATATTTTCGTTGACATTAGGCGTATCAGAAGACTGTATATAACAAACGTTTAAGAATATTTTATATTAGTTCCTTTATGCCATGTACGTATTTATCGTACGACGGATAAAAACGCAGATAGTTTCGAAAAGTTGGATTTTTAGTGCAAGGCCCGTGGGGCATATCGTGCATGTAACTTCAAGGTGGGCAGGGGGAAAAGCTTAAAGAGCCATTTTAATCTCTTCGGTAGGGAAGATATTAAGAGAGGTATCATCAACGACAGAGCGCAATGCACGTGGTCAGAGATACAATATGCAACCTGAGAATCACGGAGAATTTCGCACAACTTCGGGCCAAGAACTTTACGTACAATATTTTTGGAAGTCGTTCTCATTGTCTATCGAATTTGTTCAGCTTCGTCATATTTTTACTGCCCCGTACTACCGTAGGAAAATATCATTATAACATATCACATTAAACGTGTGAATATGATGATGCTTGTTGTTTAAAAGGGCCTAAAATCGAAGGTCATCGGCCCTAACGTGTGAATAAAGCCATGTTACTTCGCTTAAATTCCTGAAGGAAACGTGTAATCCACTGCAGATTCCCGTGCGAATAGAGGGTACAAATGCTGGTATAGTTATATTTTTTGAACAGGAATTGAAATGTTTATTTCTGGGAGAAATAAGAAATACCCGACTATGATTTAATAATTTGCAGGGAAAGGAGCTTTAGGTACAAATGGGTTAGAATGAAAATGTATTTAATCAAATCGCAAGTTCATCTAGTTCGCACAAGGATTCTGCAGTGCGATTTGCGCAAATATTAGGGATATTAACTATCAAAAACCCCTGTAATGCATGCGAAATAATGGTTGTCTCGAGACCTTAATTTTCCGTAAATATAAATAAGGCACTGAAAATTTCAAATTTACTTAGAGAACCCCTTCCAACAAACTCACATTACTTTAAGGACAGCCTCTTCATTTATTTGAATTTCTATTCGCATTTCTTGCTGTCAGATGTTATATATACAAATGTATATCCACTGACCTTACGACTTCCATCTTCTTAATTAATCTGTTTTGTACTTTATCCTGTTTATGGAGTACTTAAAAGTTTCTCGTTTGTGTAAGTTATCTCTTACATTTTGAACATTTCCATTCGCCTTTACTTCATTCTATATTTCTTATTCTTTTTGTCTTTGCATTTTCATGTCGTGCAGCATCTTTAATTCTTTACTCTCAACTTCGTATCTCTTGCCTTCATGTCTCGACATTTTCTCCTTTTGGACTGGTGTTAATCCCCTCGTCTCCATTCAGTCGTATATGTCTGAAAAGTTACCTTCCTCTCTCATACTAGACAACTCTACAGCCAGCAATGAAGACTACAAAGATTAGTTTCATTGTTTTACACGTAATTACAGTGGTTAATTCGAAGAAAGTTATATTTTATACCTTATATACAAAGTTCCATATTTTCAGAAAAAATCTACTTGTTATAAAGTAAAGATAAATTCAAATCACAAAATAATCATAAACTGATGTTTCCTTACGTTGCAGAATAGTTTACCAAGTGCCTTGATAAAACGTATGCAGTTGGATAGAATTAAAGTTACGATCATTTATTATATTCCATAAGCAGGCATTTTTAGAAGTGAAACCTGGGTGAATTATACATATTCACGCATGAAACACACCAACAATATATAACTATATTCGACGTCATTACAGCTTTTCTCTTTATCAATTGATAGCAGTCGCTACTGTTAACAGACTTAACCTGTCAACGAGTGTAGGAATGGCATGACAATGACCATAGCTTGTTTACGGCCATCCACACTTGGCCACAGGAAACCTTTCCCTTCCTCTATCCCAAAATCGGCAACCTTGAAATAAAGAAACTAGCGCAGAATTTGTTCCAGAAAAACTGGAAATGCATTTGGAACCAGAGCGATAGTAAGTAGTAGCGAATGATGTCAATTATGATGTTCAACCTGTGACAATAAAGTACGCTGAATGAAGACAGAATGGTCGATCCGGCAGCACTGGCGACATACAACGCTGCACCTGTGTAACAGCAGGTTTTGACCATCTGCTCCCACCGTTGTTCAGTTGAGCATCGTGTGTGTGCCGTGTAAGACCTGTTTCACACAGTGCGTGTTTAGTGCGTTGGTTCTGAACTACGAACATGAACATGAACGACCAAACGATCAATGTACTGTTTTGTTTTAAGCTTGGCAAGACACCGAAAGAAGTGCATACGATGCTGGTACGTGTTTATGAAGATCAAGCACTGTTCTTGAAGTGTGTGTACGAGTGGTTCGCCCGTTTTCGAGGAGGTCGGGAAAGTGTTTCTGACAACTCCCGTAGCGGAAGACCGGCGACCGCCGTCAGTGACGAAAATATTGAGAAGGTGAAGACATTAATCACGAACGATCGGCGATTAACTGTGCGCATGATAGCGGATGAACTGCAGATTAAGCGTGAATAAGTGCAACAAATCGTTACCCAGAACGTAGGGAAGAGGAAAACGTGTTTTCGTCTTGTGCCACATCACTTGACTGATGATCAGAAGCAGGCACGTTTAGAGGCTTTACAGGATTTTGTAGAAACGGCGGATACGACACCAAATTTCTTGAACTGTATTGTCACTGAGGGTGAAACCTGGTGTCTCAGGTACGACCCTGAAACGAAACGGCAAAGCATGGAATGGCGTTCTCCCGGATCTCCTCGTCGGAAGAAGGCCAAAGCCGAAAAGTTACGCATCAAACTCGCTTTGAAAGGAAAGAGATTTGACGATATTCCTGGCAACCAACGAAACGTGACGAGGCTTTTGAACACCATCCCAAAGGAAGCCTTCTTGCAAAGTTTCCGGGACATGTATCGCCGATCTCTGCAGTGTATAGTTATGGGAGGGGACTATTTCGAAGGACAGTAAGGTCACTGTCATGCATTGTTCATCTATGCTGATAGTACAGGACTATTCACCAAACTTTATTGTCACAGGTTGTATTTAGGTGTTGATGCAAAAAATGCAGTGTGTGTAGATGTGACCGGAGACGAGATTCTGCCAGAAGTGCTACAAAATTCCAATCCATCCAATGATAAAGAGGAGGGCAGTAATGACGTCTTAGAAGAGCCTGTACCGACCACGTCTGAAGCTTTCGTAATTGTAGGAAGTTTAAGATGATTATTTGTTGAAGCTCAATGAAATGTATATCATGGGATGTTTAAAACTTTAAATGAAATTGAATATTTTGTCTACAACATTTATTTTTAAGTGCGCGATGGAATTAGTTTATTGTTACATGTGCTAAAACGTGTGTTGATGCTGTCGTTTTACTAGTGTTTATACAGCGTATTTTCGTGAGAAAAGCTTCATCACCGAGAGAGTTGGCCGTGTGGTTAGGGGGCGCGCAGCTGTGGGCTTTCAACCGGGAGATAGTGGGTTCGAGCCCCACTGTTGGCAGCCCTAAAGATGGATTCCGTGGTTTCCCATTTTCACACCAGGGAAATTCTGTACCTCAATTAAGGCCACGGCCACTTCCTTCCCACTCCTAGGCATTTCCCATCCCATCATCACCATAAGACCTATCTGTGTCTGTGTGACATAAAACAAATTGTAAAAAAAAAACTACTTCTACAATGCAAGACAACACGGCGGGTTTTAAGGCACGGTAAAATGCATAATAAATTTCTGTAATAATTATTCATTACAAATAATTTATTAAACTTTATGCATTTATACAGCACTGTACTATGTTTTCGTTAACATAGTCATTCTTGGTTAATTCGAATTTTTCTCTGATTCCGCTTGGAGTCCGAATGAAGAAGAGTCCACTGTATAAATAAAACATTGTTGTGGTTATCATGTTTATAGCGACTAGACTCGACTTCTCTTTTTTGTGTAATTCAGTCTAATGACTGGTTCGCCCCAGCGATGAGTCTTCTCCAACTGGGTCGATCCCGTGCAGTACGTTTTGCGTCTGCGTAGCTCGTACATCCTGAGTTCACTATAAATGTCACCAGGAATTTCTTTCTTGGTCTCCCATGAGGTCGTTTCCCTGGTATTTTACCTTCCAAAGTTTCCATCAACACATCCCTATGTTGAATCCTACTGTAAGTTCCATCCAAGAAAGTTGTATGTATGTGTATGTTGGGTATTCAGCCCGAAGGCTGGTTGGATCCTCAACAGGTTCACCATAAGCTGTCATAGATGGCCTAGGTGACTGAAGAGGCGTACTAGGGAAATGAAGAGCGAGGTAGTTTCCCGTTGCTTTCCTCACCGAGCCAGAAGTTGCTATTGCACATCAGTCTGCCAAGCCCACTGAAATACCTGCACCAACCGACCCTATGAGCGACATTTTCACACCATTCATAGCAGGGACTGGCTGCATAAGGAATGGCATTACTAGCATCACTCATACCTCAGCCACTTTCATATTGTCAAAGCCAAGGAAGAGACTGAGACAGGTCCTCTAACTAATCTGACTCAACTATCATTTGAGTTGAACATTACCTCATTATTTTACAACATCCAAAAGCACACTTAAAGCTCCCAAAGAAGTTGATACCCTACAAAAATAAATATTAAACACCATTAAAATGTTCTTACATACTCATTTTCATTAGGTTGTTAACCTTCATATTCCTACCCTTCCAACATGAAACAAGCTGTTGGAATGGCACTCAGATTTTCGTACCAAACTCAAAATCTTGAACTCTCACTGTCACCCTGAAATTTTCAGTGATTGATAAGCTTCTCTTCATTTTGTTTACTGTCCTTTTAGCTGTATTTGTCTCGGTAAAATAAGTTAAAGCGATTCTGATACATAGCACGTCAGAAGTATTCTAAGATCTAAGGAAGAGACAAATGTGTTGCATTTCGTAGCATACAGAAGAGTTTCCTCTTTCAAACCGTGTAAATTTTCTGTCGAAATATATTAAACGCTTTTTGATGTAGACCTGCAGGATGAATCTCCCCTCTATGGCAAAATGCATGGAGGTGGGTGGGACGATGGTAACGAGGCTAATAAGCAAAGAAATACTGTTTATTATCTACAGTTTATCAAAGGTGGAGGAGAACACGCATCGTGCTGCATTGCCTCTAGCAAGCGAGACAGGTCCACTCAACGTTGACTACTCCGGAATCTACCACTAAATTGTTTCTGGCCCAGTCCAGCGTAGAAACGCACTCATCAACAATCTGCCCGTAGGTTGCAGTACGAAAATGTGTCCTACACACGGGATGTTTACACTTACGCATAAATTGCATATGTGTTATGAGTAGCACCCTATATCAACGTGCGGAATACGTACATAAATATAGATTAAATGTCATTGAAATACGTAGTTAACTATGTAATGTTCATAAAAATGTACCAAAATTGTCGTATATTCCTTCTATTATGACTTATGGTTGTGATATGAGGCAGTAAAAAATGTTTTAAGTACCTCCATATTTTATGATAAAGTCATCATTGTTGCTTTAAATATTTTATAAATATATAGTCTACTGTTTTCTAATTTTGACAGTATTAAATAATCGATTTAAGGCCTATTAAATATTAAAAATAATGTTATGCAGTGCAAATCGCTGAGTTTATTACACAATGTATTGTTGTAGCCAATTTTCTGTTGCCCTGGAAATGAAACAAATGAATGTTACAAACTAAAGTTAATATATACCCTCTCTTTAAACCCCTGCTAAGTAACACAAATAGTACGGTAACTTCCTTTCCTCTTGATGCACATTGTGTCACCAAGTACTTCTCCATGTTCTCCATAGTGATGTTTTAACGCTTATCCCATTAAAGTCTCTTGAAGGATGAGAAGGACCGTTCAACATCGCAGAAAGTCAGATGAAATTCGCCAATTAGTTGACAATAGTCTGGCAAATGAACGAGCTGATGTATTTTAAAAAATACCCAAATATGAACAAAAATGTTACACCCTTCACATAACAAGTAAAAACATGTAATGTTACTAAGATTATGTAAAAATGTGTTAAATGAAGCACAAGTATAACGATATCAGAACCACAATAGCATCCGGGCCCCAGTTATGAGTGTTAGTAAGTACTAGCAGTTGCTCTTGCGTCATCATATGCAGGCCTTGATAGGCAGTTACTATTTTACCAGTATACATTTCTAGTGCAAGAACGGTAGTGAAGTGGACTAAACATCTTGGTTTTGTATATTACAAACACCTCCCTAATCACCTCCTTGCGTTTTGCCGTAGAGGAGAGATAACCTGAATAACAGTCAGTTTCATCCACGCCACCCCTACATTTTCCTAATGATCTTGTAATATTGATATGGATTTAACAAGTACTATTTCATTCAGCTTTATTCCTTAATGTGAAAATATGATGAACCTATCTTCTATATGAAGAAAAACACAACCTGAAATGCAGTAATCTCACTGTAGTAAATTTAATCTTGAATATAGTTCTCACTGAATATCTACCGAATAAAGTATGTCAAGTCTATGTGACATTCGTCCTCTTCCATTACACGAGCGCTAATTATTCCACCGTTCTTGCTGTCTTAAGCAGACGAAGGTAAAAAATGTTGCTCTGACGTCTGCGACTGGGATAAATCTAGAGCTGGTGGCACACATGACACTCCTTCTTCGTGTACTTCTCTCAGAACGTCAGTAACAAACAGTGCGATGGATTCAACTTCCTTCCCTGCCGAGAGATTTTTAATCGTATCTCAATACGTACATTTTATTTCTGGTTTTCAACAAGTGGATTTAAAATTCACCAAATGAATCTGCTGCAGTGCAAATTTTTACTTTATATTTTTATATAGTTTGATGATCGGAATCAACGGACTTCAAAATCGAACACTCTGTATATGTTTGAGAAATAAACGTCTAATGTTAGATTATCCATTCCATGCCAAAAGAAAGCGGCAAATTAAGGCTTAGTAAAATGTCACGCTCTTAAAAGAGTATATTAATATAACGTACAATAAAATTTAAGGAATAACAGAGAGTGAGGGGTGTTAAACTCAATTTTAAATCAAACTTTTTGACGTATAATACAGCTAGCTATGGAGTAAAAGATAAGGTTGCTCTCATCAATAGAGAAGTGATTAAAACTCGAATCTTAAGCAGCCCACAAGTGCTTTTCCTTTAACATTAACGTAGCCATGATCGACCGAGAGGGGGGGATGGGTTGAAGTTACAAAATGATGGTGGAACACAATGAAGGTGCATGAAAGACTTGTCATTATAAGGACACTGATGATACAAGTGAATTACTGATCTGTTTTTATACAATTATGTACGTTAATAGTTATTTATTTTATTGTCCATTTATTTTTGATTTGTAAAAATGTCATGGGGTGGGGGTGGGCTTCTAACTCCCAATATCACACGCCCCCACCCGGCTACGCCCACAGCCTTTATCTTTCACTTCAGATTCTTGTAATTACTGGTACGGAAGCTAACCCATCAGCTTCAACCACTTTCTCTCCAATTCTAGCGTCAGTTAATTATGAATACACACCTTACAACAGATACAGTAATCACTTAGCTTACCAGATACACTTCACAGCCCACGAAGTGAAAGGAGCCTCTTACCTGTGGAAAAGAAACGAACAACGAGAATTCAAAGTTCATTTAGGGAATTGAATTGAGATTGATTAAGTAGGAGGTTGGTTCAACGTTGCTTTAATTTTTCAGACTGTTTCAGAAGAGCAATAAAACTTTAAAGAATCAACAATGCAAACTTATGAGATTTTGAACATCATTTTAAATGGAGTTAAACTAAAGATGTGACTTTTCTGCTGTAAGAAATTATTTATAAATACATGCACATGAATTTAATTGGGAATTCAAATAGATTTTCACATGATCCTTGCGCCTCCAACATTGCCTTAGGATTTTATATTTTTGTTTAATTCTTGGGAACGAGCACACTCATCCTCGTTTGCAACTGAGGAGAGAATAGTTCATATCAATCCATTAGCCACACTAGAGGTACTTTACCGTTGTGTCCTCTCTACGAATACAGGTGAATGTCGGGATTATACGAATTTCTCAATTCCGGATGAAGTAATTTATAAAAATGTGCACTCTTGCATGGACAGCAACATTAGTTAGGCAGATTCCTCACGCACTAATTACACTGACTTGTGATCATGGTGTTCTTAGACCCTAAAACGATGCAGTGGAGATCGTCTACCAATCACATATCAAAAATAATTTATCAAGTGCATAAATAAATTGATGTAAATTCCAGTTCACATAATTATATTACTTAGGATAACTCTAGTCCTACGTATATGATTATCAGGCACTAAATCAATCAATCAATCAATCAATCAATCAATCAATCAATCAATCAATCAATCAATCAATCAATCAATCAATCAATCAATCAATCAATCAATCAATCAATCAATCAATCAATCAATCAATCAATCAATCATTTGCCTTCGATAGATTAATAGTTATACAGTCCATTTGATCTCCCGAATATTAAATATATTTTATGTCTAGCTGGAATGCTGCAAGTTGATCCTTACTGGATTAACCCTTTGAGAATCTGAACTGCCTCTTATCAAACCAGTTAGTAACTTCTTGAACGTGAATAATATAATCAGAATGAATGCTTACATGCAAGACAATGTCAAGGTGACTGGCCTGCAGTTATCCCCTTTATGTTTATCACCCTCTCCTTTTTACACTGGGGATAGATTACAATGAACAACAGGTAATGTGTGAAAAGAATAGTAGTAGCTGTATGTAACATCATTAGCTTGGATGCTAATTTTATAGAAGGAAATGGATCTAACCTTCATGGATTCCAGAAAGTGTAACAGAGGCCTGGAGAGTCCTATTGATCATATTGAGATACCTGAAACGAGATAGTCCGGGATAAAAACAATTATTTTCCAGTGTAAGTTACCCTCATTGCATTGCGTGAACACAACCCTACTTCAATGAAGAACCCTCAGAATTTATTGGACACCTATGGGATTTTTAAATCAGTAGTCCGAGTTTTTTCGTGAATAGAATGCCCATGTTATCTCAGTGTCCGACAAACGAGAAGTTCATATCCCCCCACGAACCATACCATACCAGAGCAGGTGGATGGAAAGTTTTTTTCATAATTTATGGCTCTAGAATGATAAAAGAATAAGCAACATGGTATAATATTCAATTGTTTGAAAGCTTGACGTAAGTGTTCTTTTCAATTTCATTTAATACGCCACATTGTGTCAAAAGAATGAATACCCAGTCAACCACTTTCTCAGTAACACGTATCCAGACACACCTTCGTTCGATTCGATAGATTGACACAAACCTATTGTCTACGTTGTACGTTGTTTCTTGTCTATTGTGTTTATGTATATAACCATAAGACGATTAACGAGATCAGAATCTAATACTTTCTTCTAATCCGCGAAACTTCAGAGATAATATAAATAAAATATATTTGACGAGAATGTCACCTAAACATCAGACAAATTATATTTCTATATTCTGATACTTAGAGAAAAGCTGCCAGGTAATCCGGAGATGAGGCATTAACCCGCGGAGATTTCGTGTGTTTCCGTACGCCCTTTAGGTGGAGAAAGTTAGAAAACCAGTGGCCAACATGAGGAAACTCCCTTTCCAGGTACCAAAGAACATAAAAGCCAAGCCAAGGAAGACAAATATTTTTATTCTGGAGAATAATGGTGTAAAAAGGAATGTTTCTTAGTAAGAGTCAGTTATGTGATTGTATTAAAAGGGTGGAGCTGATCCACTTTTGTATTACTCTTTACTCTGACATATCCTATTTTTGAGTTAATAAATTCTGCAGATGCTTCAGTAGCTCTGCTTGAGGACCTTGTTCATATGTCTGAAACAGCTGTGAATACTGACTTTCGCCATTTCCCTAGGTCTTTTCGAGACTGGGGTTACTGCAAGTATTTTTACTGCCATTTCATTTTATGCTTTGTTATATCCTCCCTCCTTTGGCTGCTGTGGGAGAAAAAATAGGACTGTCCGTGATAAACATAAAGATGCATTTTTAGATCCAGCCACACACCCAACCAGTCAACAGGGCTGCCAAAGATATGGCCCATGGGGATATGCCTGACATGCCTCCCTGATCGTCATTAATTTTGGGACTATTGGTTCTACATTTTAATGTCCCGTAGAAAGCCTACTCTATATGTACGACAGTAACATAACCAGAATTGTCACACAAAACAAAACTGTTATACACACCATGAAACCCTTTTATAACACGCAGTATGAGAAGTGCGTGCAACTCGACATAGTGAAACGTTGACAGAATTATTTTGATTAATCTACAGAAATGGGCTAAAAATATTTTAGTGGACCAAAATTGTTGACTTATTGTACTTCCCTGTAACGTAACTTAAGTTATCAATATGAACACATTTCTGCAGAGTAGTCAGTTGACGAAGTTTACTTTTGTATGTCACGTAACTGAATTTTAGACTTGTATACTATGTGTATCTCTTTAATCAGAGGATTTATAGCGTCATAATCCAAAGCTTCTAGCCTCGTCTTAGAATGAGAACACTTGTGCAGCTTTTCTACTTGTGTATGTTCTCGATTTCCTGCTTACAAGTGGAAACGGTCTCTATTACATAACACCATCCTCAAATTGTACTACGGTTTTGTGAAGCTGTTATGAAATTAGCATTTTACGAGTCTTTTCTGGGCTTTCATTACCCCTTAATGGTGTAGAATTGAAGAGGAGAAGCACAGCCCTCCACAGAATTATCTAGACCAACTCAGTAAAAGTCAACCTGCGTTCAGTTCAGCTTCACATTCTGTAAAGGAAATCTTGGGACAGATTGGGAGAATAATAGCGGTTTCAGACAGCAGCTTCTCTGTCCACGTTTCTGTGTCACTCTTCATTCGTAAAAAACATATTCCATCAACTCACAGGCACATGTTGCTTTTACTTTTTCAGAAGGTTCGTGGCACGCTAAAAGAATGACCAGAGTGCACTGACCATAGGCTGACAAAACACAGAGCATCGTCGACGTGTCAAGTTCTATTTACACATAACAAAATGATACGGTAATGTAAGGTTCAGACTTATTTGCATATATCATTCTGAACTAATCAGACTTGAAATTGATTTTATTGTATTAAAGTTATGAACTGAACCTTCATTTGTTTTAGGCTGCTGGTTTCTCATTTCATCCAGAACGAACTTCGCTCCTTAATGGTACGACAAGTTAAAGATACACTACTTTATTTGGATGCAAAAATAATACACTGGATTATTATTATTATTATTATTATTATTATTATTATTATTATTATTATTATTATTATTATTATTATTATTATTAATATTAATATTTGCTTTTCCGTTCCATTATCTACAGTTACGGGTTTCGGAGACGCCAAGGTGACGTAATTTTGTGCCGCAGGAATTTTTACGTGCCGCTAAATCTACTGACATGAGGCAAGCGTATTTGAACACCACCAAACTGAACCGCGATCGAACTACCCAGCTTCGGTTCAGAAGGCCAATGCTCAACCACATGAAACACTCGGTCTGGTTATTAACTTCTTCTTCTTCTTCTTCTTCTTCTTATTCTTCTTCTTCTTCTTATTATTATTATTATTTAATGTTATTTTAAGAGTAATAAGAATTATTATATTAATTTTAATTTGTTTATTAGTGGAAATGCATACACCTTTAATTTTTAAAATTTCATTTCGTATTAGATGGAGTGTTAGTCCTTCCGAACACATTAAAGAGTGAATCGATCGTTGGAACAAGTCTTCAGAATGACACAGTGGCTAATATCAGTGTATTACCAGTTCCTCATGTTTTGAGCGCAGTAACTTGAGCATGCAGCCTATAGGCTCCCTGCGTATAGCAATATGCTGCTGCGGGTGGAAATTATGAGAACTACTTAGGGGCACCTTCATCATCAGCTGACCATAAGAAGCTGGATTATGTATAATGTTTACATACATATATTCAATCACTTTACTGTTGCCCAGTGTCGCTGAATCCCTTTCTGCGTTTTTGTCTGAAGCCGTTATTAGAATCTAAGACCACATTCCCTCTGTGTTGATCCGGTCATGTTTGTGATGTAGATAGCGGCCGTGATGGATCACATTGGCGTGAAGAGTAGAACCTTGTGTCCCTGTATATTCTCTATCCCAAGTTTTGTTTTTGAAACACAGTATATGATACCTACGTATGTTTTTTCCAGATAATTCAATGAATATATATTCCGTCATAGTTTTGGCTTTACTCGATAAAACGGCTAGTGACTAGATATAACGTGAAAGCGGAACCCAATAAATAAATTAAGAAGGAGAAAAAGTAGAAGACGGAGAAGAATCATTTTACAATGTTGTCTTCAGATGATTATTTTTTAATGTCAAAACGTTCGGGCAGATCTATATGCTTGTTGTTGGCCGCATTAAAAGATATTGTGATACAAAGCTTTTCTTCATGATCTCATGAAATGCATTTGAAAAGACGGTGTACAATAGCAGTAAATCGTAAGAAGTAATTGCGGGATTAATACATTTTAATTAATAAAATATAATTCCTTACGGCATGAATTTAACCATTTTACAAATAGGTTAATAATTAGAAATAAATTAATATAGCAATATTATATTTGCAAAACAAGCTGCAGTAGACCTTCTTTTTAGAGCACACACATCATAATAGATACACATTGTATTTTATTGCCACAGTCTTAATTATAGCCAGTATAATAATAATAATAATAATAATAATAATAATAATAATAATTGTTACGGAGTTTCCCGCGGTAGTTAGAGGTGAAAGAAGGTGCGGGGTGGTGAATAGGTCTCAGGCTACGAAATTAAAGTGAATTTAAAATTTAACAAGGTTATATTTTCTTTTCAAAATCAAGAAATAACAAATATGGCAGGTACAGAGTAGCAAGGCAACAAAAGTACAATTACAGTATTTACAGGATTTGGGCTTCGAGCCGCGCGATCACAATCCTTGAGCAATCAGCTCAGTTTTACCCCAAACACAAGTGTCAACAGAGAGGGGAGAACCCCATTCATACCTAGGAGCACTTGCTCCAAAATACACAGTAAGGCCTCCTTGAGGCGCGCAGAAAACAAAATTTTCGGGAAAAGAGCAACTTGCTCTCAAAATTCAGGCCTGTCAAAGGCCACACCTAATTCTACTTTCAAGCTGTCCTCTCAGGACATATACACAGGGGTAAAATACCCAACCTACTGAGATCTGTTAAATGACAAGAAGGTTAATTACATGACCTCTAAATCAACAATTTGAGAGGAGGCGATTTGCACTCCTAATGTATTTGTTTCAAAACCTAATTTGGCTCTAGGCCACTGATGCAAGGGCTAATCCCATACTAAAGAGGTGACTTTAGAAATTGACGAATTTACATAATGTTAAGGAAGAATAGGTTGAGAAAACAAGTTCACCTCAAAACAATATGAGTGGGAGCTCGAGAGGGTTAAGCACGCTCTATCCCAATATGTAGTTTAAAAGATAGAATAGATACAAGTTCCTTTACATTTAAGGAAGGTTACATAATGGAAAAACTTCGGACCCGCCCCGAGAGTTAAACTGCTGAGCAAGCAAGAAAAGAAGTAATTAAACGGCCATTACCTGGTTGTTGACTGCCGCCGAAGAAAGAGGCGCTTCCCGCCCCCTGCTATGTACTTTACACACGAAAAGATGGAACAGAAGTGGCCCGGAGACCCTAAAATCAGCAGTTTATATACTCTCGCGGAAAGTTCGAGGCGTTAGGGGAATGAGAACACCCTCCCACAAACTCTTTATTGGGTAGGATACAGCAACATATTCAAGTCGGGGGAAGATACATCCGATTGGTCAGAAATTAATAAAAGAAATTCGGGATTGGCTAAATACAAAACATGGGGAAAGAGAGGGGTATACAGCCAACTTAAACAATAACAGAAAGAAATTTAACAAGAAACAAACTTTTAAAATAAAAATTTCTCCAAAAAAATAGTTCTTTCACGTCGCACTAGGGTGCACCATTGTAGTTTTTCAGTAGTGTCCTCTAGAAGAGAAAGTTCACACTTCTTACTAAAAGCAAAACAAAAATACGTCGAAAATGACACAGTTCAAAAACTCCAAAATTTCCAGGTAGTGACATCTTCTGATAAAGTAGAAAATTAATACCGTAGATAAAGTTCAGACTTCCTCCAGCAGAGGAGTTTCAAGTGGCGCACATTTTTAAACTAGCGGCGTGGAGGTGTACCGCCCGGTACAGACCTCCCCCCCCCCAAAAGTTCCTCCAGGGGTGACACTGGCAATTTGTTTGGAAACAAGTTTCAAGTTTTGATGTTGATATGGAGATTAATTGCAGAAGTATTTATAGGATTTTCTTAATGTGGTTTGATTCAGTTTCAAAATTTTTGTTGTGACAGGCGAAGTAAAGTCTTTATGTTTGTAGAAGTTGAATTCAGAAGAAAAACTTTAGTTTTTAAAGTTGAGGAAAATTTTCTAAGTCCACCAAATATTGCAGTAGAATACCCAAGAAAAGGTAGTAAAGTTGATCTGGAATGTCCATATAGTTGATGTTGATTAAGTTGGATGGCCAGACCGGCCGTTGCAGCTTGCGTCCAAAGGCGGCCGCTCGGACCCCACAAGTACCCTGAGATACCGCTCGCCCGCACTATGAGGGGAGCAGTGGTGTTGAAGCACGCCGCGCCCGCGGTGAACATATACAGGCTGCGGGCAAGTAGCAGGTCGTGCGCCGCACATCAGCCTTGGCCGGGAGGAGGGCTCCGGCTCGCCGTGCACATGTCGTCCTCGCTGGGGCCGAGGGGGCCCTTCCTCTAACCCAGTCGCGGCACGGCGCCGCGCGGCTGCGGGGGCACTGAAACATTAAAACTAGGCGGCAGAATTTGTTGGACCATCATCTTTTTTTCTCTAGGGCACAGGCATGTGGAGATGTTGAGGGGCCAGCGGCGTGCAAATATCCATGGCATTAATTAAGCCACTGTGTAGAGTGGAGCAGGAGACGGGAGCGTGGTAATGGCCGTGGCAAGGACAGGATGGCAGTTTAACGGTTCGGGGCAGGTTTCACAAAAATGCTTACATATAAAACAAAATACTATAGAAGGGGCAGAAAGCCTTAAAAGTGAAACTCAAAAAAAAAATATAACCTTCATATTCCTTTCAAGATAATATGAGACAAGTTAGCACAGAATTTATACAGGTTTCACCTGCGACAAGTGAACCCTAAATATCCTCTCGCTGGCTGGATTGCTTAATAACAACGTAACCGGCGTAAGGAAATCGAGAATGACGCACGGCCCATGGAATCTGGGGGCAAGCTTGCCCGCGGGAACAAAATTCTTGACCATTACTTGGTCACCTACCTTCAAAGGGGTGGGTCTCCGTCCACGATCATACCTTTCCCTAACCTTTTCATGAGACACTTTAAGATTGACTTTAGCCTTCTTCCAAAGATCTTTAATGTTGTCCGGATCTATTGTCTCGGGTAGAATGTCACTCAGAGACCAGAGGTTAGAGAGCGGCGTGTTGGGAACAAACTTGAACATCAAAGAGGCTGGAGTAAATTTATGTGATTCATGAACCGCCGAATTCAAAGCAAAAGCTAACCAATGCAGGGACGTGTCCCACCTGGAATGATCTTCATGATGATAGGCAATAAGCGCGGACCTGAGATTACGGTTAACCCGTTCAGCCAGAGATGGTTGAGGGTAATAAACAGAAGTAGTTACATGAGAGATGGACAAGTCAAAACAGAATTTACGAAAAAGATTTGATGTGAACGCCTTAGCATTATCAGACACAATATATTGGCACGGACCAAAAAAAGCAAACACAGAATTTAGGCAAGTAATGGTGGACTGAGCGGTAGCCAGCTTAGTCGGAAATAACCAGGAAAATCTTGTAAAACCATCTACGCATACAAAGATGAACTTGTTGGCATTTCCCTTTGACTGGGGGAAGGGTCCTACATAATCAATATACAGGCGTTCCATGGGGCGCGACGCTTGATGCGAAGACAAAAGGCCTACCTTGGTGGACATGGTTGGTTTACTAAGCAAACAGGATTTACAAGCTTTTACTAGTTCACGGATTTCACCGTCCATACCTTTCCAGATGAACCTTTCACGAATCTTTTCACGAGTTTTAAATATTCCAAGATGCCCTCCTAATGGGGTCTCATGATAGTATTTGAAGATCATAGGCACAAGAACAGCTGGAACGACAACCTTCATCATCTTATCATGCCTCGATGGGCAACATAAAACACCATTCCTCAGAACATAAGGGACAACATGTTCCCCAGAAGAAAGGGTTTCCATTATCGGAGCCAGCGTCGGATCTTCACGTTGGTATTTCTCGATATCCCTAAAGAACATGGGAGCATCTGTTAAGATGGCATTAACATCAGATAGTATGGACTCGGAAGGTGATGAACTGTCGACCGGTTCATGGGTCTCGACGTCGTTGGAAAACATACGGCTGAGTCCATCAGCAACAACATTTTCGGTACCTCTGATATGCCTGACATCGAATTGGAAGGCAGAAATACGGATGGCCCAACGGGCTATACGGCCAGTACGACGCGGCCTACCTAAGACCCAGCTTAAGGCTTGATTATCTGTCTCCAGGTCGAATTTGACATGTTCAAGATAGAGACGGAACTTTTCTAAGGCTAATAAGACTGCCAAACCTTCGAGCTCATAGATAGAATACTTGGCTTCTTGAGCCGACAAGGTCCTAGATGCATAGGCGATGGGTCGCCTCCCTAGTTCAGTCTCTTGAAGAAGGACTGCAGCTACTGCTGACGACGACGCGTCGGTTTGGACAATGAATTTCTTTGAGAAATCAGGCATAGCAAGTACAGGGGCATTACAGAGAGCTAATTTAAGATCTTCAAAAGCGGCTTGTTGAGAAGGTCCCCACTCGAATTTGATGCCTTTCCTACGAAGAAGGTTTAAGGGCGCCGCTCTATTAGCGAAGTTAGGAATAAACTTCCTGAAGAAATTCACCATACCAATGAACCTGGCGATACCTTTAATGTCCTTGGGAGTTTTAAAATCACGGATGGCCTGTGTTCTAGAATGATCGACTGCTACACCATCAGGTGACACAATATGCCCTAGGAATGACATAGAGGGCTTAGCAAAAGCAACCTTGTACAACTTGACAGTTAACCCAGCCTTACGAAGGCGATCGAGAACTTCTCGCAGATGATCTAGATGTTCTTCAAAAGTCTCTGAAAATACGACGACATCATCCAAGTAGTGATATAAGTACTCAAATTTGATGTCGGAGAAGAACCTATCTAGTAGCCTAGTGAGTACAGCTGCTCCCGTGGGGAGCCCGAAAGGCACGCGGTTGTATTCGTATAAGTTCCAGTCCGTGGCAAACGCTGTAAGATGTTTAGACTCTTCGGCAAGGGGAATTTGATTATAGGCCTGATTCAAGTCCAAGATAGTAAAGAACTTGGCCTTACGAAACCATGAAAAACAAGAATGAAGGTCAGGAAGGGGCACGGATTGCAACACCACCTTCTGATTGAGAGCCCTATAATCAATGACAGGCCTGAAGCCCCCCTGGGGTTTCGGGACTAGAAAAATAGGCGACGAATACGCCGACTTAGAGGGCCTAATAATACCATCCTTCAACATCTGATCGATGATTTCTTTCAGAGCCTTCATTTTAGGTGGAGATAGCCTATAAGGTGGAAAACGGACAGGAATCGAATCCGTGACCTCAATTTTGTATTCAATAAGGTCAGTAACACCAAGAGTATCAGAGAACACCTCTGGAAACGACTGACACAACTTACGAATACTATCAGCCTGCTCCTCAGGAAGATGTCTAAGGTCTAACAACATCTTATCCTGGGTAGGCGAAATAGATGAACATGATACAGAATTACACTTTAACAAAGGAATTTTACAATTGGACGCAAATTTTAATGTGCACGACCTGCTCTGGAGATCGAGCACAAGACCAGTGTAGGAAATGAAGTCAGCTCCCAATATAATGGGGCAAGACAAGTGCTTGGCCACAAACAATTTAATTTTCCATGTAAATTTAAAAATACGAATTTTGACATGTAAAGAACGTAGAATTTCTAATGGAGATGAATTAGCCGAAACATATTGAACAGGAGATGAGACATAGTCAGGTAGTTTACAAACAGATTTCAATTTAGAATACCATTCAGCCGAAATAATCGAACAAACACTGCCTGAATCTAAGAGAGCTGTTACAGGTTCATTATTTAACTCAATCTTAAGAAAAGGAACAGGCGCGGGGGAACCCGCCGCAATCCTAAGACACTCTTTAGGGCATTCAAAAGACGAATTTGAAGACTGATCGTTCCCTGAATTTACAACCTGTTTACCCGGGGCTGAGTCTCGGGAAGATGGATTAGTTGACTCAGCCGAAGCCACTAGTCACTTTTGATTCTTGTTGGAAGTTGCACCAGAAGTTGAGCAGGAGGGGGTGCTATTTGAATTTGGGCAATTTTTGGCGATATGTGAGAAAGCCCCACATTTAAAACAGCCTTGTGATGAACCAGCCCCATTCCTTGTCCCACTCGACTTGATCAGTGGACACTTATTGCGCAGATGGTCGGGCGACCCGCAAGCATAACATTTACGGGGTGTGACTGGTCGGCGAGGTGGAGGCCGAAGATTACTAAAAGAGGAAGGGGGTTCTTTCGCGACACGCAAAGAGTCGGCGTATCTAACTCCTTCCGCTGAGACGGCTAATGCTTCAAGTTCAGAGAAGGTTTGTGGGCACGCCGCGAAACACAAATATGACCTATAGGATGGTGAAATTCCTTCTACAATAGCCTGCACAATCTGATCTTCAGGAAAATGAAGGGCAAACACCCTAGTATAGAATTTAATATCTTGAATGAAATCAGCCAGATTTTCATCCAATCTCTGTACTCGATAATAGTACTTCTGAATCAGAGATGACCTCGCGCGGGCAGGAATAAAATTTGCAAGCAAGTGTGCATGAAAATCTTCAATAGATGACTGTTCAGCTATGGCTCTTACTATTTTGTCAGAGAGAATACCAATTGCATAGGGATAGATGATTTGCAAAATCTGACATGGGGACAGAGAAAACACAAGGGCATGATCCTGAAATTCAACTAAAAATCTTAAAAAATGAAATTACGTCACTGGTGGTATTAACGGAAAACTTAGAGATACCTCTGAGCAACATTGCCAATGGATGAGGCAAGCTGCTAAACCCGGGTGACATAGTAGGTAAAGGTTTCAATGGCAAGGAAGTTAATTCCGAACGTATATTATTCAACGATGCACGGCGTCCAGACTCGTTGTCCAATGGGGCAGAGTTAGTTTGAGCAGCAACGGTTATCCTATTAACTTCTCCCTTAGGAGGCTCTTCCTCGGAACCTGCATTCATCGTGGTGGGTTGAGCAATTTTGGGAGGAATTTCCCCAGTTAACAATTGAGTGACCTTGCTAGATAACTCAGAAATATTTTCAAGCAGCGTACTAGCTTCCGTCCTCTGAACGTCATTCAACTTTAGAGACAACAGATCATTAACTCTATTTGAAAAATGAAACAGCCTGGCTTGCACGCGTTTGATTTGATTAGGAGAAGGATCATTTTCATCAAAAAAACTAACTACAGATGCTAGCCCAGTAATATTCTCGACGATCGTGGAAAGAGAGTCGTCAATTTCTTTCTCTCCCAAAGCGGGGATGGAAATGGGCAAGTCAAGGGACTCTCTAAGCTTGTTGGAGTCTATCGCAACCGTGCCTCCAGATTGCACATTTCTGATAGTTAACTCATAGATCAACTCCTCCTTGCGCAAATAGTTAAGATGGAGAACATCGCGAGGGCCGGGCATGATGACAGAACAATTTTGAAAAAGAAAAAAATCAAAAAAATTCCAGCAACTGAGAAAATAGTTAAAGTTGTAATCAAAGCAATGTTTAGCCGTCAAATTGGGGCTAAAATGAGACCCATTCAACCACGCTCTGCTACCACTTGTTACGGAGTTTTCCGTGGTAGTTAGAGGTGAAAGAAGGTGCGGGGTGGTGAATAGGTCCCAGGCTACGAAATTAAAGTGAATTTAAAATTTAACAATGCTATATTTTCTTTTCAAAATCAAGAAATAACAAATATGGCAGGTACAGAGTAGCAAGGCAACAAAAGTACAATTACAGTATTTACAGGATTTGGGCTTCGAGTCCCGCGATCACAATCCTTGAGCAATCAGCTCAGTTTTACCCCAAACACAAGTGTCAACAGAGCGGGGAGAACCCCATTCATACCTAGGAGCACTTGCTCCAAAATACACAGTAAGGCCTCCTTGAGGCGCGCAGAAAACAAAATTTTCGGGAAAAGAGCAACTTGCTCTCAAAATTAAGGCCTGTCAAAGGTCACACCTAATTCTACTTTCAAGCTGTCCTCTCAGGACATATACACAGGGGTAAAATACCCAACCTACTGAGATCTGTTAAATGACAAGAAGGTTAATTACATGACCTCTAAATCAACAATTTGAGAGGAGGCGATTTGCACTCCTAATGTATTTGTTTCAAAACCTAATTTGGCTCTAGGCCACTGATGCAAGGGCTAATCCCATACTAAAGAGGTGACTTTAGAAGTTGACGAATTTACATAATGTTAAGGAAGAATAGGTTGAGAAAACAAGTTCACCTCAAAACAATATGAGTGGGAGCTCGAGAGGGTTAAGCACTCTCTATCCCAATATGTAGTTTAAAAGATAGAATAGATACAAGTTCCTTTACATTTAAGGAAGGTTACATAATGGAAAAACTTCGGACCCGCCCCGAGAGTTAAACTGCTGAGCAAGCAAGAAAAGAAGTAATTAATCGGCCATTACCTGGTTGTTGACTGCCGCCGAAGAAAGAGGCGCTTCCCGCCCCCTGCTATGTACTTTACACACGAAAAGATGGAACAGAAGTGGCCCGGAGACCCTAAAATCAGCAGTTTATATACTCTCGCGGAAAGTTCGAGGCGTTAGGGGAATGAGAACACCCTCCCACAAACTCTTTATTGGGTAGGATACAGCAACATATTCAAGTCGGGGGAAGATACATCCGATTGGTCAGAAATTAATAAAAGAAATTCGGGATTGGCTAAATACAAAACAAGGGGAAAGAGAGGGGTATACAGCCAACTTAAACAATAACAGAAAGAAATTTAACAAGAAACAAACTTTTGAAATAAAAATTTCTCCAAAAAAATAGTTCTTTCACGTCGCACTAGGGTGCACCATTGTAGTTTTTCAGTAGTGTCCTCTAGAAGAGAAAGTTCACACTTCTTACTACAAGCAAAACAAAAATACGTCGAAAATGACACAGTTCAAAAACTCCAAAATTTCCAGGTAGTGACATCTTCTGATAAAGTAGAAAATTAATACCGTAGATAAAGTTCAGACTTCCTCCAGCAGAGGAGTTTCAAGTGGCGCACATTTTTAAACTAGCGGCGTGGAGGTGTACCGCCCGGTACAATAATAATAATAATAATAATAATAATAATAATAATAATAATAATAATAATAATAATAATAATATACCGTACGTACTACAGACCGAATTGTGAAATTTTATAGTATTCCGTTACAACGTAACGAAATGGATTTCGAAAGGCAGTAAACAAATATAATTACACAAATAGACCTCCATTACGCAATATCAATAGCTCACATAATTACCGTATTTTACATCCGTAACTTAATGTCGTCGTCCCGATGTGGTGCATTTCTTTTCAAGCACACCCCTAATGGAAATGAGCTGCATGCACCGTTTTAACCAAATACCAACCCCCATGCCAATCTCAAGTTTCTGGCAGTGTCAGGATTCAAGTCCGGCCCCCGAGGAAGGCAGCTGGTAGCGCCAATCGTTATGTTACAGAGATGGAGTTGATCATATTATAAATACAGACACACAATATAAATACTTATTGGCAACTTTAAGTGATTATTAACATTTCTCCTCATGCATAATTTTTGATAAGGTACATGAGGTTTCAATATCAGGAATCTCAATAGGTCCAACATCAATCTTGAACCTTTTTTATCAGTAAAAGCTCCTCTTCTCTCTTCCCCCTGTTGTAGTACACTTTCCCTACGTTTGAGATGCGAGGTAGAGACCATTCACACGGTCGATCAGTACGCAAGGTGGTATGTTCTGAGCAAAGTTTATAAACAACAGCTGAAATATTCTTACATTTCATGGAAACAATTATTCGCCTTCATGAAATAATGATTGTTACCAAGTCCTTCCTTATGCTTAAAATTAACTAAAATTAACATAAAAAATTAATCGCCTTCCTAGCAGCATTAACCTACGCTAACATGATATCGTATTAGAAATAGACCAAGGATATTTTTCTTGTTGAATGTGTATATGAACACTAATCTCGTTATCACCACTACTAATACATAAATGACTACGTTGCCTCTATCGTGAAATGGTAGGATATCTAGTGAACCAATGTTTCTTTCTGATCACATAAGAAGTTATTGCTCTGTTGATATTTCCTGCGAACTGTTTTTCTTTGTAAATTTATTACATGACAACTTTCTGCAAGTTTGGAATAATGTGGCCAATTGTTGTTGCATAATACACTCTGAAATCCCACTGTTATTATTTAGTCGGCCATGGCAGCACGCGGTGAGACGACAGCGGATATGTGCGCGGTGAAACGCATTAACTTATAATGTTCGCCACTCGCAGCGCAGGGGTGCATTTCTCCCATCAGCGCACGGAAGCTATAGCCTATAGTAAATGACATTAGACAATGCTGTATCGTCTCGTGCGTCGTATCTCTTCAGTCAGGGTTTAAAAAGTATGCTTTCTTTCAGAATTAGACATTGTGTACTTTATTTTAGACAAGACGTTTCTTCTTACAGAGTAGCAAATTGACTTCGGTTGACTCCTGGCCGTGTAGGAACATGCTGAATATGGCATGTTTATAATACTACGTTAAAATACATTGATCACGTACAGTCGCTCAAAAAAATTAAGCACATTTCTCGCATGTAAACTTTTCTCAGAAAAAAAGCGAACCTGTAGGTATAATGTTTGTAGTGGGTATTCACACGGTTTGTAATTTATACAACTAAAATCAAGTATGATAAAATAGTAAATGCGACGAACATACAATACCATGTGCTCATTCCTTTTGAGCGAATATTCATTGATCCATGTAGCCATATTCGTAGAGGCTGTATCATGCTGTTTCTTGTACATTTTCACTTCCAATTACATCAATCTTCTTCATAAAATTCCAATCTAACGTCGTTGTAAACAAAAGTGAATTTACCTACTGATAATTGGAATGGTCATAGGAAATGTCGGTACATATCTTCGCGTGATGTTTTATTTCTTTTATTGTTTTTATCGTTGATTCTTTTTTGTGGAAGCTTGTAAGAGACATTGAAATAAGGATATCTGTCATTTGCATCGGTGCATTTCTTCGAAAATATTCTTAGCTGGAATCCTATTATTGAAACTTGACAGGTCGGTACAGAATTGTCCAGTAAGATTGTTCACAGGAATCCCTTGCCTGTCCATTAAACGGATCCTGATTTCAAAATCATTTTAAGGGCTTGAACACTGTTTCCGTATCAGACACTGCTAACAAGTTAGGAATGCGGTTGAGGGGTGAAGTCGTAGCTGATGACAGATAGACGGGGAGATTGAAGTCAGAAAATACAATATACCAGTTATTCAATGCTTGGAAATAACGCAACAACCTCTAGCATTATCATTATGCCCTCGAAACAACCTAAATATTTACTCTCTTCGTGTAGCACTTTTGGATGCCATCCTTGTACAGTACAAAGTCCACTCTCAAGCCAGAAGCGTGCGAGGGATATCGTGAGATTATAAATGAACATTGTGAATACGAAAACCCCATTGTAACATGATATTCAGTCCGAAAAGATTCCCAATACTTATTAGCCCCTCCAGGACTATGAAAGTGTTATGCTGTTATTCTTTAATAATCAATGGATTACGGAGAAAACAGTATCTAAAAGTAACTCTCGAACATTGTTGACCAGATATAATTGAACAGTGATATGTGAGATGTCGTTTAATAACTACAGTAGTTAAAATAAACCGTGCTATGTCGTCCACATGCATTCGCACTGTGATAAATGCAGTACTCTTCCAGATTCGAATACAAAACAATTGTATAAAATCACTTGAATAAAAACGTGCTTGGGATATCTACGTTTTCGGGACGTTTGTTAGTCAAATTTTAGGACTAGCATAAATACTATTTCAGTATCCACCTCGTTTGTCATGGGCTAAATCATGATCGCTTACAGAAGGTCGCCCGGGATCTCTGGAGACAATGTTTGAGGGGTAATTAGCTAATGGAAAGCCATTTCTCCACCAACGATCATGCTCAACTGGAAAGCCAACATTTCTAGCTATAGCCTGACAACGTAATTTCCATTGCAGCAAGCATTATCGCAGAGCTAGCATGTCTATCTTATCCCACTACTACTGACAGGCTTTCCAACGATGATAATAATAATAATAATAATAATAATAATAATAATAATAATAATAATAATAATAATTTCTGTACGTCCCTCTAACTAATTTTATGGTTTTCGGAGACGCCGAGGTGCCGGAATTTAGTCCCTGAGTATTTATTTCACGTGCCAGTAAATCTACCGACACGAGGCTCTCGTATTTGAGCACCTTCAAATACCACCGGACTGAACCAGAGTCGAAACTGCCAAGTTGGGCAACTGTCTGAGCCACTCAGCTCCGTAACAGGCTATCCAGAGGCCACTGAAAGTGCGTGGACATCTATTTTCTAAGGCCCTTTTTAGGATTCCAAATGCATAGAAGACCCATCGCGTGCCTTCACCGGAATATCCGTAAAAGGAATTGCACGGGTTCCACTTTCTCCCTAAGAACAGACGAGTCGAACGAGAAGTGTGATCGGATGCTTTATCTTGATGTACCCCTACCTGGTTTTTGTAACCCCCCCCCCCCCATACAGTGCTGGGATATCTGTGTTTTAAATGGGTACTAAAACCTCTTGCGTAGTATGTAGAGTTCACCCTCAAATGATTAGCGACACGGCGAATGGTTAACTTGTCATTTTTCTTACAATCACAAAGGTACGCATGCGCTTCGTCTAACGTTAAAGCATTTGTCCATCTTACCCCTGCCAGACAGCACTCATACAGCTTTAAGTCCGACGTTCCGAAATGTGACGAGGCAACAACGTTCCAACTTGGCGCTTATGCCGCTTTTCTATTTTCAGGTCCTTGTTGATTAAGGTGTTAATTGTTGAAACAGGCATCTCCGACTTACGTGCGATAGCCCTTTGCGGGGCAGGGTTACTACCGGAGACAAGAGCCTTCACTTTCCTCAGCACTTCTGGTGTATGGTTGGTGGTTGGTCGTGGATTTGCCTGTTCATCCCCTATGGAATTAAGCCCAGTCAGCCTTTGCCTTTTTTATTCAATATAGAACTTATCCCGTTCTTTGATAACAAGAAATCTGCCTTCTTGCACGTTCCATGGATAACAGAATAGCTAGGGTCTATATTTAGCATCGGAAAGGGCTGTTATATAGCCCTCCCGTTAAGGGACAATCCGCTTCGGCATCTTTGCAGCTAATGTCAAGAAACTCTACACACACGTTTCTCGGTACTGACGTGAATGATCACTCCCTGTTTTGGCGTGTTCAAATTGATAACAGCGCCACTATAGATCCCGAAAGATCTTCTGTATTATTTTCATGAATTAATTTACGTAGATCATAATTGGGCGTACAATTCTCTAATTTCCACTTTATAGTTAAAATTTATATTGATTAATTTAGTACAGTATTCCCTTTAATGAAATGCACTATTGCTGGGCGAGTTGGCCCTGCGGTTAGGGGCGCGCAGCTGTGAGCTTACATCCAGGAGATAGTGGGTTCGAACCCCATCGTTGGCAGCCCTGAAGATGGTTTTCTGTGGTTTCACATTTTCGCACCATGCAAATGCTGGAGCTGTACCTTATTTAAGACCGCGGCCACTTCCTTCCCACTCGTAGGTCTTTCCTATCCCATCGTCGCCATAATACCTATCTGTGTCAGTGTGATGTATAGCAATTGTAAAAATAAATTAAAAAGAGCACTGTTGAAGGCTGTGAACTTTTACAGCCTTTATTATGATCGTTATTATGATCGTTGTGAAAGAGGATATGACCGTAAAACGTTACGAACTAAATTCGAAGATTTATGTACTAGTCATCCTGGCTATGCTGGCATTAGCAAGAATTGATTGAATTGATTGAAATTCCTTCTGACAAATATTCATGGATCGTGGTATAGTTACTAATTATGAATAAATAATATAGTATGAAATTAATTACAACGTTACGCATTAAGATTGTCGCTACAGTGATGCAAACAGTATTAATTGTATAATGCAGCCTTTTTTCCAGATTATACAGCCCCTATAAGGCAATAAAGTACTCAATCACGTTGTCACCTACAGGATTTTGGACTACGGGGAGCAGATTTTGCAGGGTTTCCCCACATAAATCTGCGACCTCAAATATTTTCGAAATGTGAAAAACCTAGTTGCACAGAAATGTACCCATGCTTGGGGATCACACAATGGGAAGATATGCACAATCCACAATATTATATTTTTAGCAAGTTGCTTTACGTCGCACCGACACAGATAGGTCTTATTGCGACTATGGGACAGGAAAGGGCTAGGAGTGGGAAGGAAGTGGCCGTGGCCTTAATTAAGATACAACCCCAGCATTTGTCTGGTGTTAAAATGGGAAACCACGGAAAGACATATTCAGGGCTGCCGACAGTGTGGTTCGAACCCACTATCTCCCGAATACTGGATACTGGCCGCACTTAAGCGACTGCAGCTATCGAGCTCGGTACCAGAATATAAAACAAATATAACTATCAACAACATTTACATTTTTAAATGGAACATGTAAATTTTATCAAGCGAACTGAAACTAGAAGTACATACAGGCTTGGTTTTACCTTTCTAAACTTCATATCATCTGAAATACATAGATTGTTTCTACGAGACTTAAGCAGATGTTGGTTATGGTATAAGGTTGAAGACACCGTCGATATGAGTAGCGTTCAACGTACAATGTCAGAGCTCTTGTTGCATTTCTGTGATATATGCCGTAAATTAAAATAATGCCCAGTTTTTCTTCATTACTGAGGGTTGGAATCCTGCTAAACGAAATCAAATGTAACAAAAACCCACCAGAACAGGTTTCAGTGTATCAGTACGGAAGGTACTTGAAATGCGTTACCGTACGTACTATATATTTCCCTGTTTGACACCGACTGCAGCAGAGCAGACCAGATCAGGGGGCACTAGTAACACTGACCAATAAAACTGCTGAACTGATACTGGTTTGTTTACTGCAGGCTTCAGGGAAATTGCAAGCAAACCTTGCTCTAAGCACAGTACTGTACATGTTATAAAACGTCAGAAACAGAATATTAAATAAATATCACTTTCAACAAAAAGTTACATTTTTAAATGGAACAAGTATATTTTATGAAGCGATCTGAAACTAGAAGTACATACAACATACAGGATTGGTTTCACGTTTCTAAACTTCATATCATCTAAAATACGTAATTGTTTCTACGAGACTTGGTCAGATATTGTTTATAGTATATGGTTAAAGATACCGTCGATCTGAGTAGCGTTAAACGTACAGACCCTTTAAATGTGTACGTCTTTCAGAAGGTATGGGGTTTAGAAAAGTGAAACCGAATGTTATCACTAATTTTACTTGTAGTTTTCAGATCGCTAGACAAAACATAGTCTACATGTCCCATATTTAAAATGTACCTTTGTGTTTAAAGTGACATTTGTTTCTTTACCTGGATTATGCATATCGTTCCATTGTGTGAGCCCTTGACATCGGTACATTCCTACCCAACTAGACTTTTCATATTTTATTTAATTTCGAAAGTATTTGAGATCGCAGAGTTAGGCAGGACACCCCATATAAAGCGTGTCTCAGTGTCATAACGTTTTAGCTGGCAGTAATACATCACGGTTTGATTGTCAGTGTAAGAGGTTTTCAACATTTTGAATGAGCTGTGATTACCAGTATGAAGGTTAGTTCAGAATATCTATAACATTACCTTGCCTCAAAAACACAGTTTTGAAGTATATGGCTGCGTGTGTTTGCTGATCACTAGCAATGAAGAAATGATAACAAAATCACTCTTGGAGGAATATAATCAGCTCTTACAGTCCCGTCAGTTGTTCAAAAAAGTATCTGACTTTGTCTTTCTAACAGTAAATATCACGGTAGCTTCAAAATAATAAGGTAACAAGAGCTCGCACGCGGAAACTTCATTTTACAGGCAGATATAAGGATACATAGTGATAGAGACCTGATACGCATATGGATCCGATTATCCGTTTGGAAAGCAATTATCCAGAACAGTCTATTTCAGTCGAAAATGAGAAAAAGAACGGTAGACCTATATGGAAAATGTGAAGACCATTACATCAATAAAATCTCTCACTTGCATGGAACTCGAATGTTTTGAGGTTTATGGTCTTCTGTTTGGATCAAGAATAACAGTCTCAGATGTCGTTCTCAATTTCTTTAAAATGCTTTAACTTGATGAACAAGAATTGATGAGCATCTTGAAACTACTGTATCTTAATAGATTGCATAGAAATCATGAATCACCATATGTGGAGGACTTGGAATCGATTTCAGAGATCAAATATAAACGTATTTGTAGTTACAAACTGTAACAAATTGCAATTGAATTCTTGTTTTTTTTAATCTTTAACTGATCAGTAATGTGCAAAATGTTATATCCTGAATGGAACAGCCTCTCATTATGTCTGGATGAATTTGTTTCCCTGTATAGAAATATGCGAGTTCATGTAAGAAGTCAGTCGTAAATCAATAGGCATTTAGAATGACCATGCTGTATAGAATGGAGAACTGGGTAGTTTTGCAATATCTTATTCTGAAATTTGAAGTGTCAGCCTCCAAAATTGCTAGGATAGTTGCTTATAAGAGCAACAATAAAAATAAAATTGAGGACAGTGGTTAGACTAGGCATTTTTTAATTTAAGGTTAGGCGATGTAGATTCAGAAAAGGCAACAATGTAACCTGCTAATTTATGTTCACGGAAGTACTTGCTTCACTCGAAGGGGCTTTCATTCTATACACACAGAGGTATAGGGGGACATGTTCAAATTTATATATTATAATCTCGGAAAGTTCGATACAATTTGCGATGCAAAAATGTAAGGTAAATCATAAGCAATAGAAAGACGGGCATACGCAGAACAAATTTGGAATTGGAATTCATATCGCCCAGATTTATTCGGAATCTATAATTTTTGTTATTTGTTTTCGTTTAAAAAGAGTAATTACTGTTAGGTGTTTTGGACATTCTATGGTGCAAAGAGTTATTTTACCTCATTAAAGCAGAAACCACTATAATATTCACTCAACGAGATTATTGTTGCTAATTTATACGAATGACATACTAAACAAAAAGCACTGATTGTTTTCAGATAATCAATCAATCAATCAATCAATCAATCAATCAATCAATCAATCAATCAATCAATCAATCAATCAATCAATCAATCAATCAATCAATCAATCAATCAATCAATCAATCAATCAATCAACGATCTGATTTTAGAACTGTTGCCCAGGTGGCATGTTCCCTATCATTTCCTTACATAACCTTTCCTTAAACGTTTTCAAAGAACTTCGAAATTGATCGAAGATTTCCCTTGCTAAATTATTCAAATTCCTTACGACTAGTCCTATAATATGAATATTTTCCCCAACTAGTCCTCTTGAATTTCAACTTCATTTATTCTTTGCTTACTGAAAATGGATTACGTCTCTGCCCGGTGTGCCATTTATTAATTTATCGCGACATTGTGAACGGACGTGTGAAGATTAAGCAGTGGAGAGGAAGCTCGGTAAGTCATAATCGAAGTAAACGTCAGCACAACTTCAATGCTTCATCTGCATAAATTTCGCGCATTTGACCCTACTACGGTGTTGGAAAAGCTGCGTAAGAGATTATTATTATTATTATTATTATTATTATTATTATTATTATTATTATTATTATTATTATTATTATTATTATTATTATTATTATTATTATTATTCAAATGTGGTGCCAGGGGATTTGAAAGGGACAAATGGTCAGACACTGTCGTCAATACAACTTGCGTGGCGAATGAAAAGAGTGGAGTTAAAAAGGATTACGTCTCTGCCCGGTGTGCCAATTATTAATTTATCCCGACATTGTGAACCGACGTGTGAAGATTAAGCAGTGGGGAGGAAGCTCGGTAAGTCATAATCGAAGTAAAAGTCAACACAACTTTTATGATTCCTTTTGTTTTCAATTCAATTTAAAAGCACGGGGAAGGAGATCGTGGTCTTTTTAAAAGCTTAGACAGAGAGGACTGCACTGAGTGCAGGAGACTTGGAAGGTGAGAAGGAAGTGAACTCTTCACCCTTTTAACAACCAAATTTAAGAAAGGAATTGGTCTTTGACGTTTTCTCTCATTAAATCAGTACCTATTTTTTTTAATTGAACATCGATACGTGGTGAACTATCGTTGTTAAAAGTCATTATTTGAAGGAGTTAATTTCATAATGAAATTTGAAGTAGAAAGTAGGTAAATACGTGGATTGACAGCACTGCCGATCAATCAATCAATCAATCAATCAATCAATCAATCAATCAATCAATCAATCAATCAATCAATCAATCAATCAATCAATCAATCAATCAATCAATCATCATTTATGGCGGTCGCCCAGGTAGCAGATTCTCTATCAGTGTTTCTCAGTTTTACATTTGTTTATGACTGTTTACGTAGCTTTTCCTTAGATATTTTCAACGAACTTGGAAATTTATCGAACATTTACCTTGATAATCTATTCCAATCCCCTACTGCTCGTCCTATAAATGGATATTTACCCCAATCTGTTCTCTTGAATTCCAACGTTATCTTCATGTTATTGTTTTTCCTAGTTTTTAGAGCTACACTCAAGCTTATTCTTCTACTTATGTCATTTCACAGCAACTCACCACTGACGGCTCAAAAATACACCATAGTCGGGCATCTCGTCTCCTCACTCCCAAGTCTTCCCAGCCCAAAGTTTGCAACATTTTAGTAACACTACTCCTTTGTCGGAAATCACCCCAAATAGTGCTGCTTTCTTTTGAATGTCTTGCAGTTTTCGTGTCAAGTAGTCCTAGTGAGGGTCCCATACACTGGAGCCATACTGTAACTGCGGTCTTACCAGAGACATATAAGCCTTCTCCATTACATCCTTTCTACAACCCCTAAATACTCTCATAACTGTGTGAAGAGGTCTGAAACATTTCTTAACTTCACCGTTATTATGATTACTCCAATAAAGATCATTCGTGGTATTAACATCTAGGTACTTATATTTTTACCCATGCGGTATTATCACACCATCAACGCAATAATTAAAACTGAGAGGACTTTTCTTCTTGGTGAAACTTATAACGTGACTTTTCATCCCATTTACATTCATACCATTGTCTGCTGTCCATCTCATCTCACAACCTTGTTTAAGTCCCCTTAGAGTCGCTCGCAATCCTGCAACTCATTGACTACGCTATAGAGTATAACATCAAATATCTTTATATGTGATTCAGTATCTTTACTCATGTCATTTATATACATTACAAACATTTATATATAATTATCGAAGACTGTCAATGCAATGTCATCACGGGTTTGAAAGGATTACCAAAGGGTGAAGGGCTCTTTCATGATGCACCACAACCAAAAACAACACAGGACCTAAATCCAATTAACATAGAACCTGTCATTCTTCGAGAGGAAGTGGAAAAAGAATTAAAGAGGCTGCATAAACATAAAGCGCTGGGATTTGACAGACTAAATGCAGAGTTCCTGAAGAATATGCATGATCTAAACATTGACATCTTGCAAAACATCTGTTGAGGGATTTGGGTGACTGAGCACTGGCCTGAGCACTGCCATTGTTCAAGAAAGTATTGCCGCTTGATTTCCCTTATTCCCATGCCAAAAACGCCATGCTTTCTATACTCAATCAAAGGCTGACCACCTTTCTAGTGTCACAAATGCCAGACGAAAACGTGAAGAAATTCTGAATTTAGGACAATTAACAGAAAAGGAAATAGCAATTTGCTAGGGGTTTAACGTCACACTAACACATCGAAGGTTTTCGGTGACGCAACGATGGGAACGGTTAGGAGTGCGAAGGAAGTGTCCGTGGCCTTAATTAAGGTATATCCCGAATATTTGCCTGGTGTGAAAAATGGAAACCACATAACATCATCTTCAGGATAACAACCCACCGGCTCCTGAATGCAAACTCATAGCTACGCTACCCTAACCGCATGGCCAACTCGCTCGCTGGCAAGAGCATTCAGCGTCTAATTCTTATGCTTCGAGGACTGTAAGGAATCCTTTGATAACGTAAGATGGTCGCAGCGCTTGCTGATACTTGTAGCAATGAAAATATTTTAAAATCTGGTTAAAAGCAAACTCGTGTCCTCGGCCCAGAGGTGGTGCAACTCTTTTCAGGCACACCCCGAATGGAGGTCGGCTGCATGTACCATTTTAACTACGTATCAGCCCTCCAACCATTCATAAATTTCTGGCAGAATCGGGAATCGATCCCTTTCCTCCGGGGACGGCAACCGATAACACTGTTACGCTTCGGAGGCGGGCAAACTCGTGTCCTCATCCCGAAGTGGTAGAGCACTTTGCATGTACACCCCAATGGAGATGAGCTGCATGTACCATTTCAACCGTATACCAGCCTCCCTGCCATTCTTAAATTTCTCGTAGTACCGGCAATCGAACCCGGGCCCCCGAGGACGCAGCTAATAACACTAACCGTTACGCTACAGAGGCGAACTAACATCTGGTGATTTTATATAATATTTGCATACATCGAACACTGCGGCTGTGCGAGTCAGCGACACCAAATCAGACACTTTTGTTACTGCAACAGAAGTACATTATGGGTGCACACTGACTCTCGTTATGTTGAACATTTATAGAAAAGCATGTATATCATGAGAGAGATTCTTGATGACTGGGATGGGAGAACAACAGTTGGCGGGAAGAAAATTAACAACTTTCCCCATGCGAATGACACCCACATAAATGCCAAAGTTCAGACAGAATTGACAACTTTTATGGTTAGATAAGACTTGTATAGTACAACATACGGCTTGGAGATAAATGACTCAAAAACCAAGGTCATGATCGTAGACAGCGCCAGGTACACCAAACCTGTCATTGCGAAAGTGGCTAGATATTATAGAGGAGATTGTGAACCTGAAATACACACACAGCAATTGTCAGCTAAATGAGACGTCTCTGAACACTCATCACTTCTACTACCGCGTACGGAGCTGAAATATCGACCGTTAGGCTTCTCGTCCACTGGATGCGTATATCTGCGACTGCGACGTTGAGCGTGTACGCGCGACGTGAAGCAGTCCAGTGTCGTACGACAGTGCATCGTCCATTGCACGCGTTTTTCGCCTGATAGCAGCGGAGTCAGTCATAGCTCTGTGATGTGATCATGGCCTTCCATGATGATGCATTTTTACTGTATGCTTTGCAGATGCCTTTGCTTGCGAGGCGAAGAGCCCGAAAGAGGAAAAAGGAGTGGGTAAATGAAATTTTAAGCAAAAGGAGTCTATTTGGCGAATTTTCCCACTTATATGACGATCTTCAAGTTAATGAAGCTCAACATTTTGGTTATTTTCGGATGAGGAAAGAAACTTTTCAGTACATATTATCCAAGGTGGAGGATCGTCTGCAGAAGCACAGTAATTTCAGGGACACCATTGCTCCCGCAGAACGTCTAGCACTAACATTAAGGTAGGGATAATTTAAAAGTATTTATACAAGACAGGAGAAAAGTAAGTACCTGTATTACAAATCGGAATCATACAATAAATCATTACAAGATGCAATTAATGCGATAACTAATACGTTAGTTAAGAAAGCATGTCACTGAAAAATAAATAGTTGAAACAACCTATGCCCTATTGCCAGGATCAAAATTCTCATAGTACGAAGCAGTGCTAGAATCAGTGAAAGTGAAATCATTAATTTGACAATATGGAGATTGAGATGATGAACCTTTTGAAGATTGATTACGTCTCTGTCTTTCTGCCTGTTCTACCAAGAGAACATTCATTAATTCCATCCGTATACGTAACTTATTTTCCGGTGGTACTTCACGTAAATGTGGGAGAAGACTAACCAAAAACTGGTAGTCACTGTCTCCATCATTTTGTGCTCTTGTCTGAAAGAAAGACAGTCTCTTGTTTTCAATCTCAAGAAGTTTTTCGTAGTAATTAATTTTTTATTCTTCTTCTTACGAGGGCTCTGAAATGTTCTTTTTCCTGTAATTTTGGTTGTTTCTTTACTCGATTGTGAACATTCCCCTTCGCGATCATTGGCATCTAGTTGTGCATTATCCTTCTGATTTGAGTCTGTATGGGCTGTATTGGGGGTACTAGGACCGTCGAACATTTCATCTATTGTGTTGTTTGTAATATCAGGAACGCTGCTTTGCATGCTTTTTGGTTGCATAGTATCAGTAAGAAAACTCATTTGGTTGAAGAAAGCCCATATATTTGACGATTCTCTACCACTGCCAGATTTTGTTTCGTTCATTTTTTTCAATTCTCTCCTAAACGAATCCCTGAGATTCCTCCATCTTTTCTTAAGTTCGTCAACTGCAATAGAAAGGAAAACGCAGCGAAATTATACAACAGTCAAGTGAAAAGATAAGGAACTGTTGTAACAGATCCTTTGAGGTCCTGAAATTTACTTTATTACAATTCAAACTTCTATGCTAATCTTCGACAGAAATAAAATCAAATAAATTAATTTCATTGAATCACAAAAAAACTAATGAAAACATTGAACATACTAATTTTTAAATAATAGCCGTTAAGTTTTTAATTCAATTATGTTGTAACTAGCTCAATGTGGATGCATTTTATTACAACATAACCACGTGCTTTGTATTTTGCAGGTACTTAGCAACTGGTTCATCTTTCAAAGCACTGGGTTATTGTTATCGGATATCAGATGCTACAGTCGGAAGAATTATTCACGAAACGTGTTCTGTGTTATGGGAAACATTACACAGTGACCATATCCCATTCCCTTCTGGCGAGCAAATTGATGAGATTGAATCACAGTTTTGGAGAAAATGGAAATGTCCTAATTGTGTTGGGTGTATAGACGGTAAACACATAAGAATTAAGTGTCCGAAGCAATCTGGAAGTATGTATTACAACTACAAAACATTTTTCTCTATCGTACTACAAGCAGTGGTAGGAGCAGACTACAAATTCATTTGCATTGATATAGGGGCCTATGGGAAACAGAGTGATAGTGGGATTTTCGGGTACTCAAACTTGAATAAACAGCTGGATCATGGTGCGTTAAAGGTGAAATGCTTGAAAGAACTTACTGGTAGTGATGTAACTGTACCACATTTTCTGATAGGGGACGGAGGATATCCCCTGAAGCCCTATTTGATGCGCCCTTATCCTATGAGACATTTAACACCCGAACAAGACATGTTTAATAAACGTTTATCGCATGCAAGACAAGTGGTCGAGTGTGCCTTCGGTATAATAAGCAATAAATGGCGCATATTAATGAAAGCAATAGGAGTTACCCCCGAGAGAGCAGAAAACATTGTGAAATGTATTTGTTTATTACACAATGTGATAATAGACAGAGAAGGCTCACCAGAAATACATCCTTCAACAGAATCGACTAACAACCACTCTAGGTTTGCTAGCAGGGGTGAGAATAGCAGTCTTGCAGCTACTGATGTGAGGGAAAAATTAAAGACCTATTTTGCTAATAACCCATAATGATCATGAATGTTAACAAAAACTGTTAATCTGAGGTCGTAAATATATGATCGCAACTGTAAGCCTACTTGAATCAGAGTTGTTAAATACAAACATAATAATGTAAATAAATATAAATATGAAATTAATAACATGGTAATTACATAATATAATGTACCTGATTCTTCCATTTCAAGTGCAACTTCCTTCCACAACTTCAATTGCACATTCCTCATGTGATATTGAGGCTCCTTCTGGTCCCACAGACATTTTCGTTCTTGAATTAAATTAATGAGTTTCTCACAATCCATTGCTGTCGTGTGTTGTCGCACAGAAAATCCAAACTGGACTGGATGACATGCGGCGTCGCACGTGTACGTACTACCAACTCGCTTCCAGTGGACGAGCTCCCACCCCTCTCCATCTGTTTGGAACAGTCCTGCGTTGTCGTGCGTATACAGACGACACTTCATCGCTACTTGTCGCATGATTACGCATCCAAAGGACGAGAGGCCTTAAGTGGGCCGACCGCCACCACCTTGATGCCATTGAAATATGGTACTATAGATGGCGGCTTCGAATTCCCTGGACAGCGCGTCACATCAATGACCGTCGACGAGTGTGTGCCAGTAGTACCTCAGGCCCTTCGGTCTCATAACCAGATAACCAGAGGCGTTGGAGAAACTTCTCATGGAGGGTAAAGTTGATGGTCGTCGACCAAGAGGATGAGGACCAACTCGATGGGTGGACCAAATGAAGAGTCCGATCGGACAGATCATACATAAATCCATCCATCTCACCCAGGACTGGGGCACATAGAAACATTAATATAATGACTTGCCGCACTATTTCGAAGGATTGGACTGTGATATAGAATAAAGGGATTGTGTAGTAAGACTTCCAAACTAATACGTTAGTCTTTGAAACGTTGTGAAGTCAATAGCAACTAAAATATGAGGACTAATTCCAAGGAGTGACTTTTCTTCTTTTAAACGGTACCTTTTAATTTGAGTCCAGGGGAGGATGTACAAACGACATACCACTCTATCAGCTATTACAGAAATATGCAGTAGTGAATTAAATCGTCTACACAGACTTGGGTTCAGGAGTGACGCCCGGCCTTAAAAGGGGCCAAATCCAGATATCGACGGTTCACAGCAATACGATCGTAACTAGCATTTTCCACATTTTACAATAAACCAAATTAAAAGTTCCAATGTATGCCAGTAATCACCATGGAGGTATACGGCTGTCAATATTGCCTAGAACGCTGACAGCCATAAGTCTCCATAATGGTTTCAGGCATACATACATTTTTAATTTGGTTTAATGTAAAATCGCCGGCCCTGCGGTGTAAGGTTAGCGTGTCTGCCTCTTACTTGGAGGCCCTGGGTTCGATTCCCGGCCTGGTGAGGGATTTTTACCTGGATCTGAGGGCTTGTTCGAGTTTCACTCCGCCTATGTGATCACAATTGAGGAGCTAGTGACAGTGAGATGGTGACCTCCGTCTAGAAATCCAAGAATAACGGCCGAGAGGATTCGTCGTGCTGACCACACGTCACCTCATAGTCTGCAGGCCTTAGGACTGAACAGCGGTCGCTTGGTTGATACAATTTTCTTTAGATCTATTCTGCAGATAAGTTTCAGTGATAGTGCCTGCAATCTACTTGATTAGAGGACTAATCACAAACCAACGTCATTATCGAATAAATTACTCATATGAAATATGTGACCATACGCTAAAGTGTTTGTTGACACGGGACCATCGGATTGACAGCCATCCTCAATAAGAACCAGACCAGAGTGACGGATAGTTAACTTCCAGCACTCTCGTGCATCTTTCCCAAGGATTCTCCTCTCCATGATCTCATCTAGTAATATTTATTGCGGTGCGAATGTTGTCCTCTACGCACTTGAAAAATACTGTTTTAGAATATTACTTTATGCTTGGGAACTGATTCCTAGCCTTTTACTTATTTCCAAACTTCATCTCCAGTAAAATGGGCTGTGCGGCATATCAGGTATTCCAGGAACACTTCTCTAGATCACAACGCAAACTCGAGAGATACATCATCACTAGACAAACCAAGAAAATCTCACACACTAGACATCAGTATCAGACAGCTTAGGATCATCTCATGTGCTCAGGACATGAATACTCGTCAAACCAAGAACTCTTCACGCACTAGATCCTAATACCAGGCAGCTAAAGGTTATCTCACGTACTACTGAGTGGCGGTAAAATCCATCCTTGAATTCAGTGCCTATTCTTATTTGATTTTTCCTCCTACGTATGATGGACACCACGATATCAAATCCTTCCCCAAAGAAGTTGGCTGTTAGTCAGTAGGACCTTGCACTAAGGGACCTGTCATTTGAAAGGCTTCACTTCCTATTATCTCCTTACCGAAGTCTCGAAGCGAACGTCCAGATTTATTCAAGGACCACTTGTGTGAATGTCTCAACACCCGCATACATCATCAATCATGACTTATTTCCAAGCTGGTGTCACGTCGAAGAATGAGTCTTCTCTGCCATCTTGGGACGAGATGGACGCTTCAGTTAGCGCGTATGATTGATAGTATAATCCCTATGCTTCACTTTTTGTTCGATAACATGTTATTCACTTTTTCTCCATTCCCCACTGGTTCGCTTGTAACATATGCCTGCAAACCTAGTATTTTCGTTTTGGAAATGATATGTCGGGAGATAGTCGAGCCGTATAGAGCCTATATAAAGGGTAATATACATTTTATGAATTATTAAAGCTGGTTATTAACCGTGACTTTACGGTGATAAATGGGATATAGCATTTTAGACGTATTCGTCACTGTAGTAGTAATAGTAGTAGCAGTAGTAGTAGTTGTTGTTGTTGTTCCGTTAATGTAGGGACTTCAAGAATTTCAGACATCAGCACCATGTCCTTAAGTGTTGAAAATTATCTGAAATCGCGTTTTACTCTAATGTTTACAGATATTTGTGCAGATGTAATGATCGGGGTGTCGAGTTTGGATGTGTGACTAGGTACTTGGAATGGGGTACTAGAGAATTTATCAGTCGTAAACGTCGAGATACCCAAGGGAGAAGTGAATGAAGGACGGCTGGGACAGTAACTTCCGACCTCAAAGTAGTGCAACTTTCCATATACTTGGTTTCTCTATTGTATAAGCAGCGGATTGATTACTTTCTCCCTGTATTCCTGGTCTGAATTTGTAGTGCCATAATTAGTGTATGTAATTAATATATTGTGCTTTTACTGCTCAGCATGGTCTGTTGTTTATTCTTAGTGGATGCACTGTTTGCGCTTATATTTATTGGTACAAGTCAGAGGAAAACGAAGCATCCACCGAGCTGTCAGTCTCACTTATGGCTGGGAAAGTATGGGATGTGCTAAGTAATGGCCATTTGGAGCACGGCTAGTGTGTCTGGATGTTATGATAAGTGCTACTCATAGGGCTTGTTGTGCTTCAGTAGCAATTTGTGCCCTGTTAAATGGCAAACTATGTCACTCCTCCTCGAGCTTTCTACGCCTCGTTATACAGCCACCACCAATTTTTGCAGTTTTGCTATGAGCGCATAACCTTCGGTGGTGTTATTCGAGGATCCAATGTCTCCAGGCTGAAGACTTAACAGAAAGATCACTCTTCAACCAGTTTGATCACAGTGTAATGTGACCGTCATGACATTGTGTAGTCACCTAGCAGATTTTAAGCCTTCTGAAGTTCTATGGTATGTAACGCAATTTCGAAGTTTCGATTGCATTGAACAGTGAAAATATATTATTCTTCAATATTTATCAGTTTGTATAGTTTATCTTTTAGAGTTGAGTCTTCAATATGTCATTGACAACAGACAGTCAAAATTCTTACTCATCCTTCAGAAATTAGCTACCTGAATTCAGCCTATAATCTTGAGATCATGAGTTACACTTTCTACCGCTGAACCTCCGAAGAATTTCTTGACCGCAGATGTCTCATCTGAATCCTAAGATCTATTCAAGTGGAAAATGTAATCATTTCTGGAATCATAACGCTTTCTTCAGCACTAACTTTTCACCTGTATATGGAATGGGCTCGATTTAGAACTTGACACTGGGTCATGGCAGCCACGTGGTAAAAGGAAACCTGCTTCTTTCCTGGAGAAGCCAGGTTAAATTCCTGGCCACTTCAAGGAATATAATTTTCGACTAAGGCTATAACGGTATGCTCTAAGCCTCATGAGGCCAACGATGGAACAGTGTAAATGGGAAAAATTGGCGTGGGTGAGGTTGGTGGACCCGGTCACGAGAGACAAGCAAAATGGCTAAAGAGGTTAAGCTGACCTTGTGTCACTCCAATATCTGCAAGCCGTCTGGCTAGGTAGCAGTCGTCTTAGTAAGTCAAGGCCCCAATCTGACTGTGTGTGCCACGGGTTTCTTTGCAGGTTTAAAATTTGATACCCTTCTCATGGCCAAGCGCAGGCACTAGTGAAAATTCCTCTCGATGTCGCCGCGAATCAGAACCTGGGACATGTACATTGTGAGCAAAGTGGCAAGAAGAACACTGTGACAGCATAATCCTCCTCCAAAAACGTTTTCTTGGGTGAGTAGGTGCAAGCGTTAATGGCGTATGTAGGCGGTGCAAATAATTCAATAATTAAAGCCCCCAAGGTAACATTATATTCAGCATGATTTTAATAGTGTTCTTTTGGGCTGCACTCGCGCCTGTACACCAGCTATCTCCATATCTGGGCAACACTGCACCACGCATAATCTGGCATTGGCTACTTTTAATAATGTTTTTTAACGCTTGCACCTGGTTATAATATCAAATTACGTACCACAAAATCCATCTATCATACTGAACCCTTTAACTCAATGTAGAATTCTGGGCTCGTTATCTTAGGTTATAACTTTCATTATGCGTATTGATTTCCCAATTTCGTGTGAAAAATGGACTTTATTAAAACTGCCCCCTAATCACACTGTAGGTAAGACTTAATTCCTTAATCTACCTCATTAGAAGTAGAACTAGTGTCGGTTAATGTCTGACCATCCTCAGCTACATATTAAGAACTAAAAAACACATTACATATAAACAAAGGTGTGACAAACAATATCAGGATCACATGGTCTTCTAAGGTGAGCCCTCCTAAAATATAGGTTCAATAAAAAACTTACACACTGGATAATCGTAAAAGCTTCTTTAAGGTATGTTATATGAAATAAGGGGGAAACATTTTTAAAAGGGGAATTCAGAAAGTTTTGATTGTCAGACGACAAATTGCATAATAAGATCAGAAAAATATCTGAAGAAAGGCATCGGCGAGAATGTCATCAAGGGTGAGAGGTAGTAAGTACAAATCTTAACACACACATCGCGTCTAGGATTTTTTCACTTCTTTTTATTTTCCGATCAACAACTATAAATTTTATTTTTTCCATTTCACACCAGGCAAATGCTGGCTGGGGCTGCACCTTAATTAAGGCCACGGTCGCTTCCTTCCCACTCCTAGTCCTTTCCTACCGTATCTTCGCCACAGGACCTATCCGTGTCTGTGCGAAGTAAAGCAAACTGTAAAAAAGATTGTACTTTTTTCCGTTGCAGGTCAGTATTGATTGATTTATTGATACATCCTGGATCCTAATGGATTGAAATACAGTTTGATTTCCCAGTTTCATATCGGTCCGTTTGACCTTTGAAAAGGCATATTAACTTTTTAAGCATATCTCCGATTCATAAGGCTCCACTGGCTTTCTTCCTTTTGTAACAACATAGTATTACCACGGTCAGGGGTAGTTTTATAACATAAAATTACGAGATATTGTATGCATTACTTTTGACAGTTACCTGCCAACCGTGACATTTTGTATATAAGGCGTTTGGTTTTACTTCAAAGCATAAATGTGCAGTACGTTTTTCAACAACAAGTTTTAAGGTCAGTGAAATTTGTCGAATGACAATCAGAACATTTTTAACTTCCCTTTTAAAATGCCGTTCTTGCAATCCATAGGACAAATCTTAAAGAAGATTTTACTATTGTCCAGTGTGGAAACTTTTTATTGAACCTATAGGTCTCTCTTAGAATGACTCGCAGTAGAAGACTACGTAACCTTGATATTGTTTGTCACATCATTGTACATACTAATGTAATGTGTTTTTTAGTTCCTAAGTTTCTTGATATGTAGCTGAAGATGGCCAGATATTGGCCGACACTAGTACTACTTCTAATGAGGTAGATTAAGAATGTATGTCTTACATATAATGTTGAATAGGTGAGAGTTTTAATAAAGTCCTTTATTCACTCGACAATATCCATCTCTCACATAGATAGTGTACCGAGCTCGATAGCTGCAGTCGCTTAGGTGCGGCCAGTATCCAGTATTCGGGAGATAGTAGGTTCGAACCCGACTGTCGGCAGCCCTGAAAATGGTTTTCCGTGGTTTCCCATTTTCACACCAGGCAAATGCTGCGGCTGTACCCTAATTAAGGCCACGGCCCCTTTCATTCTACTCCTAGCCCTTTCCTATCCCATCGTTGCCATAAGACCTATCTGTGTCGGTGCGACGTAAAGCAACTAGCATAGATATTGCGTTAATTAGTAAGTGGTGCTCACAGTGGCGATCGCGGACTACTTCAGTTACTGAAGGTGACCAGCTGGACAGTGTCATCTCTGTAGCAGTTAAATGCATAACGTAGTTCAGGGCAGAGTTCCGCAATGGTTGCCATCGTTGTGCATGCAACGTGGCTGCAAGCCAGAGCGCGCTCGCAATCACAGCATTCTCGTACGGCTATACAAAGCCCCATCAACTTGGATGAGCGGATAGTCAGATCGCAAAACTCATAGAAAAACAATAACACATACCCCATTACAGTCAGTGGTGAAAATGTAGTCCTTCAGTCTGTAAACAAGCGCTGTAGCGTGTGATGATATTCCAGTTCACTCTCTGCAATTCAGTCTCATGAATAGAGGCGTGATCTATTCGCATTAACGATAAACGCGACAAAGAATTGAAGGGATTCTGAGATACATTAACGAATCTTGTGTGTGCGTGCTGCTATTATAGCATAACCTATGCGCACGAACTTAAAGCAGAATAATGCCATTGTTTAAAAGAGTGTACGTATCACCTAGCAATGATGCCTGCATCGACTTCGTACTAAACTTATTCCGCTAGAATGTACAAGGTTCGCCTGTGTGTACTGCTACCTTAGCATAACCTATGTGCACGAACTTAAAGCACAAAGAATTGTACATATCACCTATCAATGATGCCTGCATCGACTATCGTGGAAATACACCTGATTCGAATATGCAGAATGTAACAATAAGGTACGCCGAACTATCAGGACACATTCCCCACATCGAGAAGAAGAAAATATGTGATATACACATAGCTCCGAAAACGCACATTTTCCATATTAGAACTCGTTTTTACAACTATGCATAGTAAATTAATCACAGAATCACAGAGGAACAAACCGTACCAGCATACCACATGAAACTCGTTTTTGCAGGGAATGGTCGAAGTTATATGTCAACGTTCTCATTTTGGGTACACACACTACAATGAAATGAAATGAAATGAAATGAAATGGCGTATGGCTTTTAGTGCCGGGAGTGTCCGGCGACTCCCGTAGGCGACCTGCGCATCATGATGAGGATGAAACGATGATGAAGACGACACATACACCCAGGCTCCGTTTCAGCGAAATTAACCAATTATGGTTGAAATTCCCGACCCTGCCGGGAATCGAACCCGGGACCCCTGTGACAAAAAACCTGCACGCTACCATATAGCCATGGATCCGGACTTGGTGCTCACTAACAGCACCCCATATTTTCCACACTAGTCAAAAAATAAAATGACGCCGGTTGTGTTCCCACAGAAATCCCTTCATCTCCGTCTGCAGGTATAACGAGAAAGCTTCCAAAGTACTATTAATTACGTTACTTCCTACCGGCATTTTGTTAGACAGGAAGCTGTGAAGTCTTATAATATCGCCACCTACCAAGGTTCAATCTACAACTACCCAAGAATAGTAATAGAAGTTTGAAAATGTAATTTAGTTGGTTTGAAATGAGCCAGTCTCCAAGAGGTCTCCTCTCCAGAGTTCCAAAACAAAAGTTTTACTTCTCATATCGTCACCAAGCCTCACGTTTGCCCAAGAGAATGAGCTCCTCGTGTATGGCTTTCCTGTGGCAATAATGGGCCGCACCAACTTGAACGAAAACTTGAAATGAAAAATGACTTCCCTTCAGTATCCTTATTACCTGATGTCATATACTCACCTCGGTCAAGACCCCCACTTTTAGTTTACAGCTCTTCGGGGGAAGCACACGGAACACATTTATGATGCCGAGATTGAAATATCTGTTGATTATAGGCTACAATCCTAGCGTATAGTCATGTTATTGCTTGCGTTGTGATGGTACATATATCACAGCCCCACTTTGTACTTATTACAATGTATTATTATTATTATTATTATTATTATTATTATTATTATTATTATTATTATTATTATATTAATGCAGGAATAATTGAAGCTGAAAGGTCTCCTTATTAGATATTGGTAATTAATTTTGTTCAGGCAGTTAGGAAAAACACAGCTATTTCCAAGTTTAGCGAGTCATACGCCGTGTCCAAGTCTGAGACGTGGATATTCTGAAATCTTCCCCTAAGCTATCTAAGAACCCGAAGTCATGACTATGGGCGTGGTCGGAAAATAGCCTCATTGGTACCATAACGCGGGCAATCTCTCACTCATGATTGGGCAGACACGCCTGAACGAACTTGAACATACCGAGATGGAATGGATATGATGAAGTCAGCATATAGCTTGGAAGGACGGACCCAGCGAACATTACTGTGGACTTGGAACATTAACTAGCGTACGATTAACTGTTAACGATTGACTATTGACGAACGGAGCAGTGATGTAGTATACCTGCGAGTACTTATACAATTCTTGTGCTAGTATACTGATCTAGTACATGTACTTGGACTCCTATATCTCATGCCATCTTTCGGTAATTTACGGCCTCGTTTACAAGGCATAGACCCACAGCGTGTGTCTGTGCAAGCCAGAGTGACTCAAAACCAAGTGTTAGTGGCAATGCTTAAAGATGTTCAGTATCAAAGTGGTATAGGCCTACCATGTGTTGATCGTGAGTGCCAGCCAACATTTTTTTGCTGATACACAAAATTAGTGAAGGGCAATAACTTTTTCAGCTTATCCCAGTTATTTCTGGGGTCACTGGAGCCACCCAGGATCATTTAGATTTTGACTCTTCCCGATGCCACCTTATTTTTGAGATGAAAATTCTTAACCCAGGATCCATCTGGATTCGAACCTCAGCCTCCCGCGTGCGAAGCCAGCAGGCACGCCACTGAGCTAACCACGCCCTCCAAAAAGAGTGAAGGGCAATCTATCTATATATATGCATTGTAAATATTGGTCAACGGGCTCACTACAAATGGTAGTGCAATCCTCGCTGTCGTTTCCCATTGCCTTTTATTCTAGGATGATTTAATGCACATAGGGAGCCTTCCAGCAGTTGTTAATGTTTTTAGTGTAAAGTGTATTTTTTGGGCATTCATGAAGTGCTCATGCACCGATATTTTCAGAATTTAGGTAGTTATTTTACAATCAGTGGGGAAGTTATTGGAGAACCTAGGTGCATTTCCTACTTATCTATTTGTTTTCAGAGGGTTAGGTAAGTCCCGAAACAGATGTACCAGTGTGCTGTTTGATGTACACGCCCTGAGAGAATGCTCTGTCAAGATTCGAGGGATCCATTTTGGTGAACTCCTGGCGCCCCATTTCCGGACATTTCACTTAATAATTGTATGAATTCCATGTTGGGATATTTATGTACTACTCATTTTAAGAATTCACTTAACGCCCAAGCGCGAGGCTAGTATTTTATTTCATTCATTCATTTTATTTACTGTATATTACAAATGGGGCCCAACTTGCGACAAATTTTACATTTAATATTATTGCAACGTACAGACAATTTAAAAAATGTTATCTCCATATAGACGCCATGAGGAGTCAATATTCATCACATCAGCACAACGTGGGATGGAGTGGTAGGTTCGATACATACTAATTTCTCTTGTTAGCTGAGGAGCTACTTGCCCTTCAGAACTGATGGTCTCTTTCTTACATTCCTTGATTTCCTATCTAACCAACTAACCCCATGGCCCTATAGCTCTGGAGGGCCTTGGCCTACCAAGCGACCGCTGCTCAGCCAGAAGGCCTGCATAATACGAGGTGTCGTGTGGTCAGCACGAGGTATCCTCTCGGCCGTTATTCTTAGCTTTCTAGACCTGGGTCGCTATCTCACCCTCAGATAGCTCCTCAATTCTTATCACGTAGGCTGAGTGAACCTCGAACCAGCCCTCAGATCCAGATAAAAGTCCCAGACCTGACCGGGAATCGAACTCGGGGCCTCCGTGTAAGAGGAAGGCACACTACCCCTACACCACGTGGCCTGTTTGATTTCGTATCAGGGAATCGATTTCACGTCCCACTGGATAATCCTATCATACATTCGGCTCACCAACCGTCCATGTTGATCGTCAGGGTACATAAATATTTACTGTGGGTGTGACAGCCGTATAATATCATTAATTTCTCGGCTATGGTTGAAATAATTGCTAGTGCGTCTGATATTTTTGAGATGATGACATGTTCCAGTTTTTTCGATTCCGTACAGAAATGGTGGTCCCTTAGCTAACTGATTTTATTATAAAATAAAGATATCGTCATTTTTCTAGATATTTAGATTTATTTAGATTTTCATTTATTTAGATTTGCTATGCTGTCGAAAATGCCATCGCAGATGTCTGAACATTGACCGTAAAAGAGGTTCATTTGTAGAATTAATTTTTACCCGCGAAGTTGGAACGTGTGATGAAGATTATTTTGGATTTAAAGATTAATTATCAGTGTTTTAAATGACGCAGAATTTTTAACTTTATCGGAGCGATATTTTTTAGGATATATTCAAATTCTAAACGACGAAATGAAGTTAGATTTGTATTCTTCTTCAAAATTTTTCAGTTATATCTAAGTAATTTTCTAAAGAAATAACTTCCCCTATGTGAGCTAAATATACTGTGGTTATTTGGACAATATATTCACATTTTCATCACAGAATGTTCACGTTTAGTATTTGTCTGGGTTCATAGCAAGAGAAAAATCAGATATTTTATGATATAAACTGTATATGCATAATCTACAACTTGAAGAGAAAGTTCTAGTGTTTATATTATTTGAACGCCGAATGGCACCATCGTATTTTATGAAAAGGTATAAGAATATAAACTTTGTTGTGAGTCCAAAAATAATTTTCAAATGTCAAAATTTAAAATTTTTAAATGTTTAGGGCTTAATGTATCCAGCCTCTGGACATCGATTTCTTTAGACAACACAAAATACATGCTGGCAGGAAAACAGTGTACATAAAAGAATTGTTGAGACTTTCGAACTTCATTTGGGAAGTCAAGTATTATAATGAAAATGCACTCAGTCATTCTTAACCAGTTTTCTTCCTGAGTGTATCACCGTATGCCTAAGTATTCCTGATAGTCAGCTGGTTACGTGAATCTCGTACAAGTCTCAGTCTTCAAAATTTTAATTTATGTGACATTTAACTTTCACTGAATGGAATGTGATTAGGAAGATTTTTCAGATGTCGCTTTTGCGAGTTGTGCTTATTGCACTGTTCTTCGTTGTTTCATGCATTTTCTAGAAAATCCTGATGTGTATTGGTCGATATTAACCAAATAAAATGTTTCAGGGAGGAATATTTGTATGGCCTTCATCACCATTGTGAGGTAAGTCTCTGTACATTGTTTCAATCGAAAAAACTTGTTCGACTCGAATTCCTTCTCTTGAGAGAAGGATGGAGAATTGGCTCTATGCTCCGCCACCTTCGCCCAAAGGATTTAACCTGGTACTGATTTCTGGTGTACGCTAACTGAACCCCAACGGCATGTGGCTCTTCAGAAGACTCGTTGCAAAATTTCTCGGCTGGGAACAGAGCTCATGCCATTCCGGGTAAACCAAACATGCGCCGGCTAAGCAGCCTCCTGATTATAACTATAACTATATTGTTCGTTGATATTTATAAATACCCATGAAGCGATGCCAGTTTGAAAACAAGTTCTATAAGTTTATATTGATATACTGTCGTTATGTTTTCAAGAATAACATTCATAACAATCTTATCATACAATATAATAGTTTAGTTTAGATTATTGCCTTTCTTATATGGCGGGGCTCAGGCTATGAAGCCTGCTATTATGACAAACTATTTTATACAACAGCTTTATACAATTTATAGAATAATGTACATAAAATAATTTTTTACACATATTTCTAAAAATCACTAAAACTAAATTTACTTAAACTCTATAGTTTTGTATCCCCATTGATAATTAAGAACTAAATATTACATTTTTACGTTAGTGAGATCTACTTTTTACAGATTTGAGTACCACATTAAGTATTTCCTTTTAAATAACCTCGGATTGCCTATGCCTGTAATTTCAGCTGGGATTGAGTTCCAGGAACGTATGGTAGCAGGTATGAATGAGTTGTTGTACGAGTTACTGTGATGAACGAGAATGGACAAGAGGGAACGTGTGCATGACCTTGAGGGAGCTCTATCGGAAGGGGAGAGGTCCAGTATTTAAGTCTGTTCTAAGACAGTCTGGTTTGCTTGTTTGCAGAATACTGTAGAGAAGGGAAACAGCGTGGTATTTACGTCGTTCAGCCAATCCTACCCGTGACAGCTGAGAGAGAAAAGGGCTAATATGAGTTTGGATTGGGATATTTAAAGCGAATCGAGCACAAGCATTGTAGGTTCGCTGTAGTCGACATGAAAATGTTTTGCAAATACTATTATAAACTACATCTCCGTAGTCAAATATTGGAAATATTAGACTTTGAACTAATAATTTTATTGTGCTTTTTGGAAGGAAGTCCCTCACCCGTTCTGCAGAATGTAATGAATAGAATACTCTTTGACAAATTTTTGTGACATCTTCCGACCAAATTAAATATTTATCGAATACTACCCTAAGATTGTTTACATGATCGCTGAATGTTACTGACATTCCACTGACCGTAACACTGGGTATAGATGTGTTTTGTATTTTAGCATGAGATTTATACGTACCAATTATGATGGCCTGTGATTTTGATGGGTTCACTTTCAGGCCATGTCTGCTCGTCCAGTCATTAACATTTGCTAGATCTTCCTTTAACTTAGTGATTGAATTATTTAAGTCATTAGACTTTGTGTGATTATATAATTGAATACCATCTACATACAGGTGATATTTATAATTGGTCAGCATCTTAGATAAGTCGTTCATGCATAATGAGAACAGAAGTAGTGACAATACTCCACCCTGTGCCACGCCCACCTTAGTGGTTTGCCTAGAAGGTGTATCGTTTCCCACTGACACACGCTGCTGGCGACCACCAAGATATAATTATACGCAGGTTAAAGTGCTGTAAGAAAATTTCAGCGTCTTTATTTTAGCGAGTAATATGTCTCTATCTACACAGTCGAAGGCATTTCCTAAGTCCAAGAGAATAAGTATAGTCATTTGTCCTTTATCTATCGCTAGTTGCACGTCATTTGTCATTTTAACTAGTGCCGTGGTAGTACTGTAGTTTTCTCTGAATCCCGATTGATATTTGTCAAGTAAGTTGTAATGTATAAGATATTCAGTCATTTGCTTATGTACTATTTTCTCCAACATTTTTCCTAGTATAGGAACGGTACTAACAGGACGATAATCTTCGGGACTGTTGGGTTTGTTGTTTTTAGGGAAAGGTCAGATGATTGCATATTTCCAATTCAAAGGAAATACTCCAGCCATGAGTGAGTTATTAATGATATGCGTGACCGTTGGAAGTATGATGTCTATGATTCTTTTTAAAAGAGACAGGTTGATTCCATCATGGCCAGTGGACCCTGACTTTATTTCGCTGAAGACGCCCGTAACGTCACTGGCGGTCACATGAGAAAAGTAGAACTACTCGCCATTATATATTACTTTTGAGGATATTCTGTTAATTACTGCTGCTTCGGTCTGTTCGTCAATCTGAGAGGATCATGAGCTAAAATATGAATAAGTTGAATTACAGTTGTTGTCATTTGTTTTGTTTTAGCATAATCCCATTTCGCGGAGAGATTTCCAAATCTGACTAGAATTTTGAGTATTCAAAATATTATAAGAGTGGCATATTTTAGCATTTCTAATTAACTGTGTTGTTCTATTTCGGAGTTTTTTATACTTTCCGAAATTGTCAGATGTAGGATATTTCACGTAATAATTATAGGCTGCGTCTCTTCCTTTCATCTGGTCGCGAAAGAAAACGGAAAATTTATACCTGTCAATCAAGTACAGTAACCTATGGGACAAAATGTATGAAGAATTATTTGTTTAAAATATACAACGAACTACGTCATGAAATAAAATATATTTCAACAATTAATAAATTAAAACTTAATTTACGGAACTTATTTTTTCAATCCTAGCAGTTCTAAAAAATTGTAAAATATACATCTGTAAATTACTAAGTTGAAACATGTAAAAGTTGTTTTTGTTGTTAATTAGGGTATAATTTAGAGTCTTTCCGTTTTATTCTAGTTTTTGTTTATAACATTATTCGTCTTATTGTAGCAGTTTTAATTTTAAATAATAGATAATACACCTTGAATTTGTTCGAATTTTTTTCGTTCTGAATGTAATGCATATGTCCAATGTATACAGCCCCTTAAAGTGAGCTATTCTCGTAGGGGCCTTACATAAATAAATAAATAAATAAATAAATAAATAAATAAATAAATTAAATAAATAAATAAATAAATAAATAAATAAATAAATAAATAAATAAATAAATGTGCTTCTCTCATTTCATACCTTTCGTGCAAGTTTATTGTTAATTACTAACAAATTGGCCTTTGATTCTTGTTTTAAGTCTATATCACGAGTGTTTTTACTGCTGATTGCTAGCAGATCGTAATTTGGATCTTAAATTACGTGTTGAACGATTGGAAATTCAGAGATATTATTTACTTTATAATCTTGTTGTTACTACGTCCTAATTACCCTTTTCAAGGCTTTTGGAGACATTGAAATATTACCGGAGTTTTATCCAATTGTAATTCTTGGTTGGTTGGTTGGTTGGTTGGTTGGTTGGTTGGTTGGTTGGTTGGTTGGTTGGTTGGTTGGTTGGTTGGTTGGTTGGTTGGTTGGTTGGTTGGTTTACTAGTTCGTTAGTTGATTGTTTATATGGTATTCCTGATTTGTCTCAGCTGCACTGGTCTTCCTAGTTGTGAGAGAAAAGGGAACAGGTATAATATATAAAATTGAAGCTCAGTTCTTTATGTCACGTGGTCGCCACTAATGGTATCCGCCATTTCGTCCGCGTCCAGGGAGTAAGCCATAGTCCTCATATCGATCTTGCTCCAGCCTGCCGCGCTAAAGTGCTAAACCTTAGCCGAGATAAAAGCAAGGCTCAGATATCACGCACTTGTCCTATCGGCTTTGGGTTCAGCAAACACTTTTCATTAACTCAGTTTCACAGTAGCGAAGGAATAGAATATTCACCCCTAGAAGCTAGTTATGTATGCTATAAAAAGAGTGGTGTAATAAATTAATTAGGTTAGCTAATGTAACCTCGCATTTAAAGATGTTGTTTCCAATTAGCTTTACACAGCTGACACAGAATGTCTTATGGCGATGATGGGAGAGGAAAGGGCTAGACGTGGGAAGAAATCGGATGTGGCCTTAATTAAACCACTGAAAACCGTCTTCGGGGCTGCCGACAGTGAGGTTTGAATCCACTGTCTCCCGAATGCAAGCTCACAGCTGCATACCCTTAACCACACGGCCAACTCGTTCTGTCTTAAGGAATTAATAAAATTACTTTACACTCTGTTGTATCTTTGCAGAGATGACAATAAAAAGCCCTATGGCCCTGTCAAAGCATCTGCTGTTCAGCGAGATGACCTGCAATTACCGAAGTGCTAGATGGTCAGTGTGACGAAATATTCAGCTTATTACTTGGCTTTCGTGACCGAGCTCCCTAACTTCGTATCAGACAGCTCCCACGAAAATGAGAGGAAACCCCTCGAAACCTCATTCCAGAATTTAAATTCCTCTACTGACTAGGAATCTAACTCGAAGCCTTCGTGTATGAGTCTGACACTTTTAAATGCCACTGGGATGAAATGGGATTGAATCTGCTAATTTGGACTCAGGAAACCAACCTTCTATTCTCTGAACCACTCAGACCGGCTTTAGCGTTCAGTCCTAGATTTAAGGGTCGTATAGCTGCAACATTTTGCTGGGAATGTGATGGTTTCGAACTTCACCGCTGGCAGCCCTGATGATAGTGGTTTCCTAATTTAACATGTAAATAAAGTAAGTAAGGTCACTTCTGCATCCGACCCTACTCGAGACTGTTCCCATCCACGTACCTTTAAAAATCAGTGTTAGTTCGTTAAGCCATGGAAAGGATTTCGCCAAACTCAAAATATCCGATGATTTTATACCTTTATTTCCGTCTTGAATACCAACCCAAAAATACGATCACCATAACTGAACACATGCACTTGTTATCCCTCAAATGGTATCATACGTCCCTGAGACGGCTGCCAAACCTTCTGACTGTCATCCCAATTCCTTCAAGTGTTCTATTGAATTTATAGTTATTTACATAAGGAAACTTGTGCACTCCAACCAACATGTATTATGGACATCAAAATGTAATTTCGTGTTTTGAGTTTTCCAGTAATTCCCTTTGCTTTACGGATTTCACGTTATTTATAAAATAATGACATGATGACATAAGGCATTTTATTGTAGATTTTGTTAGAAGAATAAGAAGGTCCACATTTTGAGAGCTTCATTTTTGTATTTTTGTATTTTCCTCTACGATTGTGACTTTTACTTGATTTGCTGTGACGTGATTTAAAGTATATTCTTTTTTTTTTGCTTTACGTCGCACCGACACAGATGTCTTACGGCGACGATGGGATAGGAAAGGCCTAGGAATTGGAAGGAATCGGCCGTGGCCCCAATCAAGGCACAGCCCCGGCATTTGCCTGGTGTGAAAATGGGAAACCACGGAAAACCATCTTCAGGGCTGCCGACAGTGGGGCTCGAACACACTATCTCCCGATTACTGTATACTGGCCGCACTTAAGCGATTGCAGCTATCGAGCTCGGTAAAGTATATTCTAAAGGGAATCAAAGTCAATAAACAACAATAAATAAGGAAACATTATTTAATGTAATAATAAATATTGTAAGGTGTCCAAATTCCGTTCCCTCTCCTAAATTCGTTCTGTCGTAGACAGCGCTGCCACCTGTTCTCCAGAAAATGAAACACTTCAGAGTTGTCAGTGACATGGTAGCGATGTTCTGCATTTTACTGCCGTAACTGCAGTCAAGGAATGCACTCGATCATTTCTCGTCTCGTCTCTTGGTCTCAATAACGTTCTCTATTATTTAACATGCGCGAAAATGCATCGCTGCCACCACACGATCATGTATTCCTTCACTCACAACATTGTAAGAGGAATGAAATACTGAACAAAGGAAGCAATACGCCCATCGATTTGATTACAGTAAATCTTCAATATTCACCCTTCTACTGGCATCTTCACTTAACAAGTGAAGTCCATGGGAGGTAAATCCGGGCCGCTACGGCCTACCAATCTTCCTGGATAATGAACATTTTAAGTGTTGCGTGGCATGCCGAGGGAAGTGTGGTGGAGCACCACTATGACACACCCACATTCGCTGCCGAATTTTCAGAAGAACATCTTCGAATAATCCAGGCAGTGATTGTACCGAAAAACGGCTGCATTCCTCACCGTTCAGGCGATGACGACATCCGGCCCAAATAAGTAATCACCAACAATGGCGGCCTAAATATTAACACTAAACCGACGCTGAAATGGGCGCACTACTGTCACATGACAGTTTCATTCCACCCTCCGTAACGTAGTCGTCTGCCAATGGACACGAAAGTTGAATGTTGAGGTTGGCGGCGATTAGGATGCTGGGAACCGTAAATCAGTGCGGTTTCTCTCCCGTTGCCATTTACTGCGCCAAAGGCTAGATTCATATAAGCAATTTCTTGGTTGGTGTACCAAAACGGAGCAATTCTCACCAATTTATACTGCAAATATAGTTTTTTTTTGCTAGGGGCTTTACGTCGCACCGACACAGATAGGTCTTATGGCGACGATGGGATAGGAAAGGCTTAGGAATTGGAAGGAAGCGGCCGTGGCCTTAATTAAGGTACAGCCCCAGCATTTGCCTGGTGTGAAAATAGGAAACCACGGAAAACCATTTTCAGGGCTGCCGATAGTGGGATTCGAACCTACTATCTCCCGGATGCAAGCTCACAGCCGCGCGCCTCTACGTGCACGGCCAACTCGCCCGGTGCAAATTTAGTAGCCAATATGGACTGAACATACTGTTTACTGCCTCCTGGCTCAGGAAAGCGACTGCGTTAAACTAACAAGAAATTTGAGCGTTCACGCCGGGCAATATCTCTGTAAGCTGCTTCTGTGGATCAGTAACAGAGTGTTGGCCTACGGATTCCAAGATAGCGGGTTCAAACCCGGCAGACGTAGTCGGATATTTGAAGGGCGGAGAAAAGTCCATTCTACATTCCATGTCGTACGATGTCGACATGTAAAAGATCTCTGGTGACACATTTGGTGCAAAATTAATTAAAACTCAGCCATAGACGCTCAAGAGAGTTTCGGTTTAATCGGTCTGTCATCGAGTGGGTCTAGAGTAAAACAGAATATCGAAATTGACGACCAGCCGGCCAGATGGCGTCAACTTGAAATGTCTGCACACGGTAGCTGAGGCCATACGCTTGTTATTATTATTATTATTATTATTATTATTATTATTATTATTATTATTATTATATCTGTGTCCGTCTATTATACACCCCACTTACCACTTCCCCTCACTTCCCTTCCCTTCCCTTCCTTCCTCTGAATCACAGCAGCAGGCAGCGTTTTGAGCTCTGGCACAGCAAATACGGCGAGTTTATCAATTTGAATCACGCGCCCGGAAGTAATAAATTAAACTCATCTTTTTCGAAACTGAAAATTTTATCCGCCAATTCCGTGGCCGCATCGGTCTTCACATAACAACACGAAGAGTATCCAGGATTTTTTTGGTATATGTGTTATACTTATGACTGATAGCCCATCTATCACTGAAAATATGTTAATTTAAATACACTTAGTAAGTTTAGAGGTTATAACTTTTTTCAAGAGTTGCCGACTTCTTGTAAATAAGTAACAAGTAAACTGTAAATGGAAAAATGGAAAGGTGCTGGTGGTTGTGGTGGGGATGGGGTTGGGATTGATTTACGACAGCTCTCTTGGTATGGAATGTAGTAACGTAAAATTTATTTAATGCTGTCTTTAGCTTCAATACAATTTTCAATGTTATACATTTGCTGAGGGGGGGGGGGTGGATATTTAGGCACTTTAACAATCTTGGGTTGAGATACAGAAAAAGTTCTACACCATGTAAGTTATTAGGTCATAATGATTCATATCGCCACAGGGAGTAACAAGTAGAACTTTACGGCTCATGAAATGAAATAGCGTATGGCTTTTAGTGCCGCGAGTGTCCGAGGGCATGTTTGGCTCGCCAGATGCAGGTTTTTAGATTTGACTCCCATAGGCGACCTGCGCGTCGTGATGAGGATGAAATGATGATGGTGACGACACATACACCCAGTCTCCATGCAAGCGAAATTAACCAATGATGGTTAAAATTCCCGACCCTGCCGGGAATCGAACCCGGGACCCCTGTGACCAAAGACCAGCATGCTAACCATTTAGCCATGGAGCCGTACTTTATGGCTCATATAATACTATGACAGAAAGTAGAAACATCATTTTTATCATGTAGCACACAAGACCCGTTATAATATGTGCTATGTTGAATTCATTGTTCATTTAATCTGGGAGGTACACCTTTCCTTAGCTCAAATTTAGTAAAAATCAAATTTGTATGACTTAACAACTAAAAATGTTACTGAAACGAATTCCCGCATGAAATAATGGTCAGGTTCTTACAGTGCCTAGTATATACTTGTGCAAATATTATCATATTTCCATATTCATTCTACCATATTCATTTTTGCAGCTAAATTTTAAACACTACAATTACCACGATTAATTGTACATCTACATGATTCATGTGCTGAAATTATCATTCATTTTTTTCTGCAACACACTCTAGAATGTCTCAGATATATTTGAGAAATATATATTTTTCTCAATATTCGTAACAATTTCTCTAACTTTTGCTTTACTAATTATATTTAAAAAGTGTCTAGTGTCAACGAATCATAAGTAAAATACACTACCATGTAAAATTCCATGCGGATATCCTCATTTTAAAAACTGTGATGAAATACTGTGCAAAAATAAAAGCCCATGCACATAACTTCATTTCAAAATGTGGTGAAATCCGTGTTTATAAATGAAAGTTACGAAAAATGAGCAGCAAATACTTGACAGAAAGGGACGGTGCAAATAACATTCAGTACATGGGCATTTAGAGAATTATATTTTAAAGTGTGGATATTATTTATTTTCACTGTAATACAGAGGGTAGTATATTCCATAAAACGAGAAATAAATTGAAGGTATTTATTTAAACCGTAAAATTATATATCTTCTCTCTAAATCATTAGTGTTTCTTTTAGCATCTTGAAATGCAAACAAAGAAAATTCACGTGCATTGACCGAGAATAGAAATATCGCCACCTGCTTGAGAGACTAACGCAGTATCAGAGAGATGTCACTCTCTCGTTTAATAGTAAAGTATAAGTTTTGCAGGCTATCGAACAAAAGACACAAATTTGTGAAAGCACTAGAACATGCTTGTAAAAGAAAGTGGTTCATTAATAATAGAACATAACGTTTCGTTCTATAAGAACATCCTCAGACTCAGTCAGATCACTTATATACTATGCATAAATATGTAAAAAATTCTTACTTTGCGTAATAATCAGTGACATTCTTACGCAAACTTAAACAATTCTTTGCATATCGTACCTGACTTATGCACATCGGCCATGTACTCTCGTTGGTTCAGGTAAATGTGGAAAAACCACCTGATTCGCGACAGTAGATAGTCCCTGCATATCATGGATCGAATAGCCCGAAGACTAAGATGAAGTGATGTGCCGAGTGACAGTATCTATCTTAATACTGTATTCCAGAGGAATGACAAGATATAAAAGGTAATTATAAGATAAAGAAAGGAGTTATCCACGTTCCCGGCTACGCCTGGACAATATTCAGACAGAGACTATATCATTCACTCTCTAGATCATATATCATGCAGACGTCCACTTTACTTAAGGCCCCCTTTGGCAGAGGCAATACGTTCAATGCCGGAAACAGTAGTTCTTCTAATACGATCAAAATGAATGAAACGTTGAAGCTCATAATTTACTCTGTATCTTCCCTTTGTTACAAAGTATCCTTCGGTAAGATTAACATTAACGGTAGAAAGCAAGTGGTAAAAAGTATACAATCGTAAATATTTCACTAATTATTCGTCATAGAATCAATTTCGACTGTGCATAACAATGGAAATGCCACTGGCGGAAAAAATATCCAAACACAAAGAAGGGGTTGTGCTAGATTAACGAACGTTGGTAGGCGTGTTTATACATCTGAATGATGACGCTGACTCAAATTTCCCGCAAATTGCATTAGAGTGGCACTAGTGTGGCTGAGGCAATACGTTCAATGCCGGAAACAGTAGCTTTTCTAATACGATCAAAATGAATGAAACGTTGAAACTTTGCACATTAGGTTTGCTTTAAATGTTTTAAATCGGGAATGTACTGTGTAAGAGCGTTATTTACCTGTGAGATTGGAAGCATTGACTGCAAGTGGGTCAAGAATGCCTTTACAACGACTAAAAGGCCAATATCAACAGCTCACTGCGGTTGAACGAGGCAGTATAATAGGGCTACGTGCAGGTGGATTTTCCTTCCGCGCCAGTACAGAACGACTTGGCAGGAATGTCTCCACTGTGCCTGCGTGTTGGCATCAGTGGTCACGAGAAGGTACGCTCGCAAGAAGACCGGGCTCCGGACGTCCCCATGGCACCAGCGAGAGGGAGGACAGCCGTATACGGCGTATGGCTGTGGCACAGCGCACTGCGTCTGCAGCAGCAATTGTAGTGGCAGTTAGCACCACAGTAATGCAACGAATTGTTCGAAATCATTTACGTGGAGGACAGCTCCGAGCCAGACGCCCTGCGGCGTGCATTCCACTTACCCCAAACCACCGCCGTCTGCGACTTCAGTGGTGTCAAGCGAGGGCTCATTGGAGGATGGAGTGGAGGTCCGTTGAGTTTTCCAATGAAAGCTGATTCTGCCTTGGTGCCAGTGATGGTCGTGTGTTGGTTGGAAGGAGGCCAGGTGAGCGCCTGTGTTCCACCTGTCTGCGGCGTCGACATACTTGACCTACACCGCGAATTCTGGTCTGGGGAGCAATTTCCTATGTCAGCAGGAACACTCTTGTGGTTATCCCACCCACCCTGACTGCAGATGCTGTACGTCCTTTTGGTGATACGACCTGTTGTGCTACCATTCCCGGGGGTGTTTTCCAACAGGATAATGCACGTCTCCATGCCGCTATTGTAAACCAACGGTCTCTACAGAGCGTCGATATGTTGCCTTGGCCTGCTCGATCACCCGATCTCTCCATTCGAGCACGTATGGGGCATCATTGGACGACAGCACGTACACGCCACTCGTAAATCAATGTAAGCAATGCGTGATGTTTCCAGACAAAGAATAATTGAAGAATGTCTGTTCAAGAGATGCCATTTCCACGTCCAAAAATAAATCACTGTTTGGTCCACATGCATTACAGTAGTTGAGTATTAACTACTGCCATAGGCAATCTAGATCAGGAAGATGTAAATCCCTGAAAGTTGTACAAAACCCAATCATTAGTACGTTCCGTGTGCCTTATATTTTAAATTTCTTGCGCTTTTCCCACAGATTTCTTAACAGACACTCCTCATTTAGTGTAGGTTTAAGGCCTACTCACTCTCCCGTTAGTGAAATTTATTGGTGGGGTACTTTGTGTAAACGTAACCCTCACACCATAGAAGAACTGATAAATGTAATTCGCACAGAAATGTTGAAGGTTAATTATGCTGAATTGCAGAAAGTGAACCAGAACAGACTGAGGGAGAGCACTTTCGGCACTTACTGTAATGAGGAAATTGTATGTTTTACTAAATGTTTTTCAGACTTATTAATCATACATTGAAGTTGACGGGTTTTCTACGGGCGTACAGCAGCGATGTGACGGCAACCGAACCCTCTTTTACCGACACGTGGCATACAGGAAGAACGGCAACCCCTGCGGGACTCGCCCTCTGTGTTCAGAATGTGTGGGAGTGTTTTAATGGAAGCTGTTCGTGAACTGGCGTTGTCGTGGTGTCTCTATTTTAACACAACGTTTCGTTCTTATGAGTAAACGTTGCGTATTTAACTGGAATAATTTGAGAATGAGTTCTTCACTACTGTATAGGCCTACTACAGTTTAAAATAATAATGATATTTATAATATAAATCTGGAGGAATTATAACTGCAAGTGACCTTTTTTCTGCATTAACACATCGGAGGTTTCCGGACACGGAATGATGGGAAACGGCTAAGAGTGGGAAGGCGGTGGCCGTGCCCTAAATTGAAGGTGTATCCCCAGCATTTGCCTGAGGTGATAATAGGAAAGCCATCATCAGGGCTACTGACGGTGGGATTCGAACTCACTATCTCCCGAATGCAAGCTCACAGCTACGCGAGCTCGGCTAGCTCTGTTGGTGCAAATGATCACTCTTCACCAATATTACCATGATATAATCTACTATTGCAGTGGTCATTACCTCACTGCGGTGTTGATAATGGCGTTTTTCTTACGCCTTAAAGGGGTCGCTGGTGCAATCTGTGTCACATATTTTGCCGTATTGCAGTTTACGTCTCGATACCTTTCCTGGCGCGAAGCCTACGTGGACGGATGTCTTGTGGTATTATGTCTTTTCTATAGCAGTTGACAGCGTGACAATGAAGAGATATGTATTGATACAAACTGGATGCGGTTAAAATCTCCAGCCTGGTCAAGAATAGATCCAGGCACCTTCTGAACCGAAGTTCAAAGAGCCACACGAAAAGAGTTAAGTAATGTGATGGAATTCATCGAATTCGCTTGATTATGCACAATATGACTTGTAAGGCCACTTGCATTCCACTTATAAATGAAATATCATCTTTAAATTTCATTTTATTGCAAAATATCTGTCAACAGTTTTCAGCTATAATGTAGTTTAAAACCAAACCAAACCCCATGGCACTACAGCCCTTGAAGGGCCTTAGCGTACCAAGCGACCGCTGCTCAGCCCGAAGGCCTGCAGATTACGAGGTGTCGTGTGGTCAGCACGACGAATCCTCTCGGCCGTTATTCTTGGCTTTCTAGACCGGAATGTAGTTTAAAATTCGTCCAAATATGTTTGTTTTCAATTCTGTGCACTTGAATGTTACGTGGAGTCAACAGCAAAATCATTTCTTTTTCTAGACTCAGTAAGATTTTCTTAGCATATGTACTTCAAGCACGTATTGTTATCTACTGCAGCGAAAGTCGTACTCACTACACAGCAAGAATATAAAGATTCTCTCAGCAGCCGTGTATTACCATATTCAATAAGGCAACGAGGGATGTATTCTTTAGGGAAGAAAACATGGTGCACCAGGCAACTGCAATACAATTCTACTGACGACATAAGGGAACTCAGAACTGTTATACAAGCGAAATGAACTTCTAGTATGAGCAGCGTATTTCCCTTCATAATTTTTAATGCTCAATCATTTGTTCTTCTTTTATAGTTTACGTACTATCCTAGTTCAATTCCAATCTTAAAATACACAGGGGACACTTTTACTTTCTTGCTTTAATATGAGTTATTTAACTCGCATTATGCCCTAGATATTTCAACTTTGGAATTTCCATTATATCTTAATGTGTACTTTGTTACCACCTGGAACACAATTCGAACTACCCGGCGAGTTGGCCGTGCGGTTAGGAGCGCGCAGCTGTGAGCTTGCATCTGGGAGATAACGGGTTCGAGCCCCACTGTCGGCAAAGCTGAAGATGTATTCCGTGGTTTCCCATTTTCACACCAGGCAAATGCTTGGGCTGTAGAGCCCGTGTAGTGTCCTAATAGGAATCAACAGGAAGCTAATACAACATGTTCCATGCATTTTGTATCATTTCACAGTTTCCAACATATTTCTTTGGGCGACTATGTCCCTATATACAATGTAATTTTGCAAGGAACGCCAAATTGTGTGAGTCTGGTACATCATACGAACTAGGGAGATTGGACATTCTTCAGATCGTAATTCTAGAACCTATACAAAAATACAATTCTTCATCCAAGTATCTCATGTTTCTTTAAATATATATGTAGGTCTATATAACGGTTTCAGTTCTTAGGCAAGTTTTCACGCATCGTCTCTTCATACTTTCCTGTCTTCAGCTGTTCTCTTAGATGGTTGGTAGCGCCGAGTAAAACTTGCGCCAAGTTAAAATCAGTAAAACTTGCGCCGTGGTCATTAATCATTCTAGGATCTCATTAGCGAGAGGTCTTGTTTGTCTGGAAATTCCACAAGGAAGTTTCGAGTTTCAGAATGTGACAGTGTCCACTGCCTACGTACCCCTTATCAGTGTTTTCCAGCCACTTGCTAGACTGGGTTTGTTAAATAATGTCAAACCATTCAAAGACTTACTGTCCGACTCGTTGGCTGAACGGTCAGCTTACTGGCCTTCGGTTCAGAGGGTCCCGGGTTCGATTCCCAGCCGGGTCGAGGATTTTAACCTTAATTGGTTAATTCCAGTGGCACGGGGGCTGGGTGTATGTGTTGTCTTCATCATCATTTCATCCTCATCACGACGCGCAGGTCGCCTACGGGGGTCAAATAGAAAGACCTGCACCTGGCGAGCCGAACCCGTCCTGGGATATCCCGGCACTAAAAGCCATACGACGTTCAAGACTTAGTAATACTTAAGCGACTGTTTTAAATTCAACGGAGATCGTCTCAATAAGACATAATGAAATAACGCTGATCGAATGAACATTAGCAACGGAAAAAATTAAATTTCAATGTAATACATGCTAAATTTAATATTCTGAAAAATTTATGGCGATATTACGAATGTTTGCAATACTTTTGTAAATTTAAGTTATTGTTAAGATTAAAAAAAAGCTTCTTCATGAAGCTGATGGTGGAACGTAGGCCTCCCATCGCTGCACTGCTTCGGGGGTTCAATGTCCAATCACTTTAGGTAGCGTTTATGCTGGACAAGGCTGGCGTTCAAAATATTATTTCTGGTTTCTTCATCACTGTTTGAAACAATTTCATTTGTCATTTATTAATCTTTTATACCCCGGGCAATGCGACAGGCCTCACCACGGCACACAATTTCCTTTCCTTGGCAGTAGCTATCGTTCATTCTTGACCCCTATCACTTCATAAGGGGTGCATGTTGGGGTAAACGTAGGGTGAGACAGTTTTTTCTGTTTTCACTCGTCATTCTTTATTCAACAAATTCGCTATCATTTCATTTCATTTGGCATCCATTGATCTTTGTCCGGAAAAGCACGTCAGACCTCGCATTCGGCAGCATTTTCTTCCTTTAGCGGTACTTCATTCTTCATTCATTCTATTCCTGACCTGGTCAGTTAGCTACAAACAGGCTGTGGATATTCTTCATAAGACTGAAAGGCTGATTCCATGTTTCGCCACTTGGTTTGTAAATAAAGTCAAACTACGTAGTTATACACATTTCACACACTGATATAAATACGATGCAGGTCTTCTAAATGTGCAAGAAACCAACATTGATAGAGTGAATAACATTTTATATATATTAATTTCAAAATCTGAGTACGACAGATATTCACACCATTCGCTGGACCTGAAAATAAGCCCCTGCGGTGCAGACAGCTGTCAAACCACATCTACTCCCAGCGAGGAATCTCCACGGCGCAAATTTTACTCGGCGCAACTTTTACAGAACCACTCCCCGCCAACTGATATTTCCTCTGTACTCTTCTACTCTTTCGATTTGCTAATCCTTCTAAAGCGTCCATCAGTAAACCTTCTCTTCGTAGCCAGTGCCCAAGCCCGTTTCTTTCCCTGATATATATGGTATTAAATGGTACCCTTTTTTCTCCATTCCTCTCCAATACTTGCTCATTCCTTACGCTGTCTACCCAGGATATACTCCATTACCACACCTCACATGCTTCTAGTGTCCTTTCACCTTCCTTCTTTAGCGTCCAGGTCTCGGATCCAACAGCACCATACTCCAAATTAAGATAATGCCAACCTCTTCCTTGACCTCAACTCCAGTTGTCCACGCAAGAGACTTTCCTTTCTGTTAAAGGCTTCCTTAGCAACAGCAATGACAGTTCTGGTGTAATCATAAAATAAATATTAATTTCACGATAACACCTGAACAGATTTCCATGGACAACCCTGAGTATCAATTCCAGTTCACATGTACTATATTTTCTTAAGAAAAACTGAAGAACTTTGTTGTGTAGGCCTAAACGAGGAGCGTAGCTTGGGTTGGTGTAAGATATGTATTACATACCCTGAAATCTCCTTCAATGTGGTAATGAGCTATACTTAATAATCCAATGTTTAGTTGTTTTGATGCAATTGAAGTTTTCTTGTACTTATGTCTTGCACCCTAAGCAAGCGGTTTGATTGAAATTAAAGCCGTCTGAAGAATGACTATCGCCAGTTGTCAAAGCTGGTTGCCAACTTTGTTTCAAAACAGGGAGCAACATCTGAAACCCGGGGAATCTTGGAAAGGCTCGGTGTATCTCGTGCGCTTGGTGTGACCCCGGAGTTTCATGTGAATAATGTGCTATTATTTCTAATGATTTATAGAAAATGGTGATTTACTATTTTCACCAGAGTGTGCATGTCTTCATTTGTGAATATTTAAGACTATTGTAGGTACTTACAGAATAGTGTATATAACAAACATTTACAGTTAGATGAAGATATACGCCAGCAATGAGGAGCTATAGTACCTATGTATACTATTATTTCTACTAATTTATAGAGAATAGTGATTTACTATTTTCATCCATTTGTGAAAGTTTATTTGTGAGCATTTAAGAATAGTGTAGATACAGAATAGTGTATATAACGAACACTTACAATTAGCTGACGATATACGACGGTGGGGATGGGCCCCGCTCCGTGACCCGAATTAACAGGCGTAGAGCCACGGTACATCCGCGGCCACCCCTCCTCTGCTTGGTTGGTCCGTCGGAGTTCAGAGCTATCGGACTACGGACCAAACGTGGTCACTTGTAATCCGAAGCTTACTCTTCAAACGTCAATCCCTTGACTCGGTTCCATTTCCTCTTGAGCCATGGGTCCCTGGTTTTTCGCCCTCGCCTGCGTTCTTTAATTTTATTTTTATTTGTAACCAAATTTCTGAGGGGAGCGTGTGTTTTTTGGGTTGAACAACGCGTGGTCCCTCAGCGGAAGACTGCGCAGGTATCAACTCAAAGTATGTACACTTGCAGTTCACTAAAATGAAGTATATTCTTTATTTCAAGGTAAGTACACGAAGCTTATTTCAAGTAACCATTTTTATTAAGTTCGTAAATATGCCATGTGATATTTAACGAAAAGCACAGTAGTTATTACCAAGCAGAGTATACTGTAATATTACAATAACGACATCTTTTCAAATATAATAACTGGCAGTACTCGTTTTAGACAGCTGAGAGTGACAGGCGTTTACGTTATATCCGTAGCAAATATACGACCGTCATTGGAACAAATGGTTTTGTTCCAGGAGCGTTGCCGATTGTGACTTCTGTACCAAAATATCGGAGTAAATTGGTACAAAATGTTTTTTTTTTTTTCAGTCAATCGAACATTGTCTGACATTTTGTTGCAATCATTTGTACGATACCAAAATCAGCTGTGCAACAAAGCAAGGCATTTTTAAGGTACCGGCAATGGTTCACTTACTGAAAAGTATGGAACATTCTGGGAGGAACATTAATTTTGATAAATGCTGTATTTCACATCAGTTATTTTGGTGTAAGTCTCCTCGTGAAATGACTAACCATGCTTGGAACCCTGAAAAAATAATGTATATTTCTCCAATGAAATGAAATGGCGTATGGCTTTTAGTGCCGGGAGTGTCCGAGGACAAGTTCGGCTCGCCAGATGCAGGTCTTCTGATTTGATTCCCGTAGGCGACCTGCGCGTCGTGATGAGGATGAAATGATGATGAAGACGACACATACACCCAGCCCCCGTGTCAGCGAAATTAACCAATTATGGTTAAAATTCCTGACTCGGCCAGGAATCGAACCCGGGACCCCTGTGGCCAAAGGCCAGCACGCTAACCATTTAGCCATGGAGCCGGACATATTTCTCCAGAAAGAGGTCTATTCATAATATGGCATTTGATAGTTACGTTTCTAGGAAACACTCAGATATAACTCCCTATATCCGCAGTGTTTTCAGAGCTCAAGAATAAATTATGAATCAATACTTAATAAGACAATAGGTGGAGTAGACTGCTTTGATAATTTGTAGAGATATTGCACAAGAAGCGAGAGACGAAGAGGTAGCCGTGTGTATTGTTCCTGAATAGTATATATGTGGCATGAATCAATGAATTATTTCAATATAAAGGTATGATTTTTCTGATGGCAAGATATCCAAGAGAATAATATTTCTCGGAGAGCCTACTAAGTATCTTACTGTAACTGACCAGGCATCTTACTATACCAAACATGGAAAAGTGTATCATAAACTCCTGGGACAGAAATATATCTTGTGCCCATTATCAACAATATTTTTCTTCGAAAACTTCGAATTCCTTTTACCGTTTCACACCTATGAAGAGATGGAGGACTTCGACGACTGATATTAATATGTTTATGTCATTATACACAGAAATGTATTCAAATTTAACAGTGAAAATGAATGTGAAATCGTGGTATAAGTTCAAAATATTTCAGTAAATAGGGTTCTCCGGGAAAACAAAGAACTTTTCATATTCTCGTAATCCGATTGGTCTAATGAGGAGATACTTAACCGTTCAGACCCTATATCCATAATAATTCACATAGATATTGCATTTATTTCTCTACGCGTTGTCTAAGTAAAGATCGTTTGAATTACATGCACATGATTATGTTTTTTCTGATTCTGCATTACTAACGCAGTGTCATCTACCAGGGCTTGTGTTATACGACAAGCGGTGCATCAGAAGAGATAATCCCTGTCTTTTACTTACGATTAAATAAATGCTACGTAACGCTTCAAAGTCACAGTGTATTGTTTATATAGTAAAGAATTGCAGTATAGTTATAATTAAAATCAAAACATAAGACTTTTCGGTGCAACTAGCTCTACAACATGGACAAATTGCAAATTCTAATAGAAACTGTTTAAAATATTTTCCTTTGAAGGATGGTGCTAATTACCTTCTCCGTTCAGAAACAAAATTTTATGATGTAAACATTCTCTTACTTTTGGGGAATAATTCAGATTTGAATGGCTTAACTAGAGAAAAATTAAACACACTACTGCTTTTGAGATGTTCTGTGGTGTACCATGACAGCCAGGAAATCAATTAAGTTGAGTAACTATGGTTTGGACAGTTAATACTCACAGGCTAAAGTATATTGGATGTCCGCGAGGTCAGCAGGCCTAAAATTGCTACTATTTAACACGCTACTGAAATGAAATTTAAAGCCTGAGAAATTAAATAGTGTGAGAGTACATTCTGTAGTCCCACCAAAAAGGCGCAAATTCCAGAAAATACCAGGAAGGGAAGAAGAGATACATCTGCCCCAAGGGGTCTCTCACCGGCAGTAATTTTCATTGACGACCTCAGATACGTAGATGTTCATATCGACCTGCCAACGAGTAGAGAGAAGAGGAGTTGGAACAGTAATTCGCGTTTAGGTGAAGGATCTTAAACTCTTCTCCTCGTTATGGAGTGGTTTTCTTGATATTACACCAGTCTCTGATCGTATGCATGTCACCTCACCACAACCTACACATAGGCCTACGGTATCAAAATGTCCCTGGTAGGAGTCTGTCTGCGGTTGTGCGGGCCAATCTCAGGAACCGCGGAACGAAATTTGATGTTGTTTTTACGCTGCATGAGGAATTTATCGAGGAAGGTTCAGGCGTACGAAACATTGCTGTGTGACGAAATGGAACAGGGCAGTGGCTATTTTTTTGAAGAAATTCGAAGGAAAAGTGCCTTACACTACCTAAAAACTCTACATAGAGTATGTGTGTGCAGAATTGTTGATCATAAAAAGCTCTTCAAAAAATTCATAACGCTACATACCGGTACCTGTCTATATGAGGTAGACTTCAAGAAGCTGTTTTATGATATACGGTGTGATTCTTTTTGGGTGGGACATAAATACTGAATTTGAGAGTTGAAGACCCAAGTTTCTGTAACAATATTATTGAGTGTCACAGTCCGGCTCCATGGCTAAATGGTTAGCGTGCTGGCCTTTGGCCACAGGGGTCCCGGGTTCGATTCCCGGCAGGGTCGGGAATTTTAACCATAATTGGTTAATTTCGCTGGCACGGGGGCTGGGTGTATGTGCCGTCTTCATCATCATTTCATCCTCATCACGACGCGCAGGTCGCCTACAGGCGTCAAATCAAAAGATCTGCATCTGGCGAGCCGAACTTGTCCTTGGACACTCCCGGCACTAAAAGCCATACGCCATTTCATTTTATTTTGAGTGTCACACAGTCTGGATGAAATAATCGAGAGCACAGTGGAAGCAGTTTCAGTAATAATGTTCTTGGAATACCTCAGAGGACTCCGTGGTTGATACAAGGAATAGGAAAAGAGACAGCAATTGTTGTATTTAAATAATTACCATTCAATTTACAATGTTTCTTCTATGAGATTTTATTTAAAGAGAATATGATTCCAGGCATTGAAAATTCGATATTCATAAAAAAGAATCAGTTAACCTCATTAGAGGAGATTATCAACTCATTTGAACGGAAAATCTGAGCAAAAGTTCTTCGACCCATTTGCAGTGCAATATCATAAATAAAAAAGAGCTCAAATATGTTCAGTAAAGACTAGAATAAAATACCATAATATTTAGCCAATAATACCAACAATTGTTTGGCCGTTCAGTGACCATTCGAAAGAGCTACGAAGTTACGTGCGAGTAATTACAGGGAGATGGGAGGAACATGAACATTTAATACAAAAGACACGTAAGTTCGTACGTACCAGAAAAGAAATAATGACGTAATCTATAAGGTCCTTAGGAATGCAGTATTTGCCTTTATCCAAAATCCGTTCACGGTCTTCATCAAAGTCGGTGAACTATCCCGAGAATTGTGGCGGATGATGAAAATATGAAAATCAGGACGTGATTACAACAGTAGACTAGATCCATTAACTTTACCAAAAACCAAACCAAACCAAATCCTTTGGCGCAACAGCCCCGAAGGGCCGTGGCCTACCAAGCGACCGCTGCTCAGCCCGAAGGTGGTCAGCAGGACGAATCCTCTCGGCTGATATTTTTGGCTTTCTAGCCCGGGACCGCTATCTCACCGTCATATAGCTCCTCAATTCTAACCACGTAGGTTGAGTGGACCTTGAACCATCCGTCATATCCAGGTAAAAATCCCTGACCTGGCGGGAATCGAACCCGGGGCCTCCGGAGAAAGGACAGACACGCTATCCCTGCACCGCGGGGCCGGTCTGTTAACTTTACAGTATAATAAAATACCGGAAATACTGAACAGCCCCTTGTGTTAAATTAATTAGCTCGACCAATAATAATTTGATTCATAAATTTGAAAAAATTACAGTTAGTTACCACAAATACTCAACAGCTTATTTTTTCCATGGTAAGTTAGCAAAGAAGAGAAGAAATCTAATTAATTTAGATAATTACTGAAAACAAGCAGATTGCAGTAAGCACAGAAATGGTTAACAATCGTAAAAGGAATAACCAAGTCCAGCTTGCACCATCACATATTCAGTCACCCGAAGTATAGCACTGAAGCTGGAGACGTGTTTGAGAAGGGGACGTAAAAAACGTTTTAGCTGCAAAGAGCTAATAAAATTTAAATTGCCTCAATCTTTGCCCTGCCTTGGCGTGAGCACAAGATGTTAGAACCATAACGGCGTGGAGAATGGCCAAGGGGAAGTTCAGCTCCACAGTGGAGTACTCCGCTCGTTGCTTGGCGATGTCTAATCCGAACTGAATTTTAATGTTCAAGCGGTTCAGTATTAATACAGTGCCAAGACAGGACGTAGGGGAAAAAGAGATGTTTCGAGAACTGAAATCTAAGTTACGGCAGTCAGGTAACGTCAGAGTACCGGGGATACCCAGTTGAATGAGCGAGGTACGGTGTAGTACGGAGAGGTATAATGTTTATGAGATACCGTAGAATGTTTATGGAACAGCAGACTGGAAATGGAGAATACCCACGTTGAAAACAAACTGGACTGCCGGCGGCTAAAGGTTAGCTGATGATGTTACAGCGTTATGCGGAAAAACAAGCGATACTTAAGTTATTGATCATCTGCTGTTCACGTTTCCCTAGAAAAGAAGTATTTATTTATTGAATATAACAGTTTCATATATTGTCAATTCAGTGTGGCGTCAAAATAGGCCGAGTTTGCTTCTCGTTAAGGAACAGAACGAGGAGCGATTTGATAAGGTGCTTCCAAATAACAGAACAGGTTCCGTCGTACTGGATTAGCTGTATGTTATTATTATCGTAATTATTATTATTAACAAATACATCGCAATTGCGAAATTTCCTGGTGCTAATTGTCACTTACAGTAGTAAAGTTAAAAAGTAAATGTAAGACATAATTACGCAACAAAAAACAACAACAACAACAATAGTACAACAAGCAATTCCATGGAAAGAAAATAATACAAGAAATACTACAAGTTTAACATTCTAAATCCAGCATCATCGTATACAAATTCACACATAACTTAATTATTTCCCGTCACCACATTACGGCTTACAATACTATAGGTTGAGCTTACTACCTGCTACTTGCTTAAGTGAGAATAAAGTAAAGTTAAAACATAATTGCCCAACAACAACAACAATACCAAATACAACAACAAGATACAACCAGCAATTGAGTAGAAAGAAATTATAACAAGAAATACTACTATTTTAACATTTTAAATCCAGCCTTATCATATAAAAATTCACACACAACTTAAGTATTTCCAGTGCTTAACACCGCGGCTTACAATACTATAGGTTGAGCTTACTACTAGCTTAAAATTACAAGTGATAATAAAGTTAAAACATAAATACCCAACAACAACAAGATCAACAACTAAAACAACAAGTGTACAACCATCAAGCAATTCCATTGTAACAAAATATTACAAAAAATACTACTAGTTTAATATTAAAAAGCCAGCATCATGATACTCAAATGCACACACAGGTTAATTATTTCCAGTGCTTAACACTACGGCTTACAATATTATAGGATGAGCTTACTACTAGCTTAATATTACAAGAGATAATAAAATATAGTTGAAACGGATGATGACAACAGGCCGCCCAAGAGCCGTCACCACAAACAAATATCATGGATGACTTCTCCAACAGGTTCTATACGTACGTTCATGGAATATTGGCCCACTGTTTTGTCGAGGATGCAGCACAGAATCCAAGAACAGTGGAACAGGTAGTCATTATTACCCCTTTTGTGCGGGATTTGCACCGGTTTTTTTTCACGCCAGAATCTTACTCTTCCAAGGACATTGGATGGTAGCAAGATGGAGCTGCGGGGGAGTCACCAATCCGAAACGACAATTTGGAGATCGTCTAATTTCCGACGCAATTTAATTCCTGCACCCTTTCTGCTTCCCGGATCTCCAGGCCCAATATGCCTACATATGGGGAATGTTGCAAGAATCAGTTTTCAATAAAGATTACCCTCCTACAAATACTCCCGAATTGCGCGATAGGATGAGGTCATTCCTGCACCCTTACAGATACTCTTGTTCATCAATATGTTCAGTTATCTTCAGAAACGTTATGAACAATGTGTGGCATATGATGGAAAATATTTTGAACACATGCTGTCCTATCTGCATCTGACAAGAAGTCGCGGCGTCTTGTAGGTACGGCACGAGTAACGCATACTACACTCTTAACTACAAACATCAGTCGTGACAGACAATGCGAAATCTCTGAATCATTGCATATTCATTATCCATGACTTACTATAAATGTGTTACTAAGGCACAATTTCACTACAACTTTGAAATTTCATGACTGCACCTCAGTTACGAACTATCCACTTAATGTCCGTACCGATATGCCAATCTAACAATCAAAGAAATATTTATCCACCTAATCGATACCTTTATTTGCTTTTGGCAATTTTATCAAATAATTAATAGTACATGTGTCGACTACTTTTCAGTCTTCATCAGCTACATTCCCGTAAGCTTAGGTGTAAATAAGGTAAAAGTATGCACGATATATTTTCTCCTGTTAACCTTGATAACTTCTCATGGGAAACTAAAATATTTTTGTCTATTGGGGGAGAATGGTGGTATTGAGGGGAGGAAGGGTTTGGAGGGGTGGGGAAGAATGCTTATAGAGTGACTACTAACTTGTCCTTAACTAAAATACTGTTGAAAAGTTCTCTTCATCCAATAATAAGATAAAAACGTCTTCACCAACTAATTAATTGAGATGTTATTAAAGTATAATCAAAACAAGAGTACAACACGCAAGTAATTCCATGGAAAGAAAATTAACACTACGACTTACAATACTGTCCTCGAGGACGGAGGACACTGACATAGACCCACACCCAAGGTAGCGGGAATTAAAGACGGAAATCCAGACAGGGATCGTGTTGCAAGCTGCCCAATTATACGATTTATGGACAACATAGCCGGCCCCACGGTGAAGGCGTAACATGCCTGCCTCTTACCCGGAGGCCCCAGGTTTGATTCCCGGCCAGGACAAGGATTTTTACCTGCATCGGAGGGCTGGTTCGAAGTCCACTCAGCCTACGTGTTTACAATTGAGGAGCTATCTGACAGTGAGATAGCGGCCCCGGTCTAGGAAGCCACGAATGACGGCCGAGAGAATCCGTCGTGCTGACCACATGACACCTCGTAATCTGTAAGCCTTCGGGCTGGGCAGCAGTCGCTTGGTAGGCCATGATCCTTCGGGGCGGTTGCGCCATGGGGTTTGGTTTTGGCTTATGGACAAAGTAACTTCTAAGCACATCCCAACATTGAGCTACAAGGGTATTCTAACAATCTACCTTTGGCAATAAAAAAAAAGTTAACCAGCTTTTTCCACAAGCCTTCAAGCACAAAAATGAATGGGACTTAAAGAAAGAAGAGTTTAACTCCTCGACTGGAAGCTCACATATGTTTTTATTAATATTTTAGTTAAGAATAAGTTTGAATTATACTTTAATAACATTTGAAGTAGTTAGTTCGTGAAAAGTTAATCAGTGTTTTTTCGAATATGCTTCCGAACAGAAGCTAAAAAAGACTTAAAAGATGTTTTTATCTTCTTATTGGAAGAGGAGATTATTAAGCTGTATTTTAAGTGAGGACAAGTTATTAATCTTCCCCACCCCTCCAAACCCCCACCCTCACTACCACCATCCACCCCCAACAGATAATTTTCATTAAGTTCCCCTTCAGAAGTTATCAAGGCTAATACGAGAACATACACTGACTGAGCAAATGTCATGGGATAGCGGAGCACTGATGCGCAGGTGTGTTGTCTGCGCACCACACGCCCCCTGTGCCAGCGGCAGTTGTATAGGAGACCTTGTGAGCAGTGGCTGTGCATGTGACAGGTGTAACATGGAACGTCGTCGTGAGCTGACACCGTTCGAGCGGGGTATGGTGGTCCGTGCCCGACGGATGGGAAGTGCGATTTCGGAAGTGGTGCGGGAATTCGGCTTCACACGATCAACCGTGTCCAGGGTGTATCGTGAATGGTTGGATGCGGGTGTCACCGTCCACAACAGACGAACGACCGGCCGTCCAGCCACCCTCGATGACCGTGACCGGCGACATTTGAGACGGATTGTCAATTGAGACAGACGGGCAACCGTGCAACAAATCACGGCTCATTTTAACACAGGCCGTGATAGGCACGTCTCCCAGTGGACAATCTGTAGGAACATGGGATCTATGGGGTATGGGAGCCGGCGCCGCACACGGGTGCCACTGTTAACCCAACGTCATCGGGCACAACGAAGCGCATTTGTCGCCAGTCACCAGGGATGGACACTGGAACAATGGCGTAACGTGATATGGTCGGACGAATCACGACTTCAACTGCACCATGCCGATGGGAGGCACCGTGTATGGCGCAGACCACATGACGCGATGGATCCCGCCTGCCTCGAAGGTGTGGTCCAGGGCGCTGGTGTCTCTCTTAAGGTCTGGGGTGCATTTTCCTGGTATGGAATGGGCCCCCTAGTTGTTCTGGAAGAGACTTTGAATGGTACGCGGTATGTTGAGCTGCTCGGAGACCATCTCCACCCATTTTTGGCCTTCCAGAGCCCAGACGGTTCTGCGGTGTTTCAAGATGATAACGCGCTGCCACATCGCTCCCACGTCGTCCGGGAATGGTTCCAGGAACATGCAGCGGCGGTCCAACGACTACCATGGGCACCCAGGAGCCCCGATATGAACCCCATCGAGCATATCAGGGATGTCCTGGAACGCAGGCTCCGTGCCATGGATCCTGCACCCACGAACAGACCAGCATTGGCGGCCTCTCTGTTAACGATTTGGTGTCAGCTGCGTCCAGAGGACTACCAGGGGCTTGTTGACTCACTTCCACGGCGTCTCACTGCAGTTCGCAGGGCCAGAGGAGGCCACACACGCTATTAGGTGACTATCCCATTACATTTGCTAAGTCAGTGTATATTGTTCATACTTTTACCTTATTTACACCTAAGCTTACAGGCATATATAAATAGCTGATGATGACTGCAAAGCAGTCGAAACATGTACTATTAATGATTTTTTAAATTGCCGAAGGCAAATAAAGTTATCGGTTAGGTGGCTAAATATTTCCTTGAATGGTGGATTGCACCTCAGTTGGTAAGAAACACCGCGGGCAGAACAGATTTTTTTGTCAGGCCTTGGGGCTTGAGATAGGCGAATGCGCGGAAGCAATACTTGCCCCTTGCACCTCTTACCCGGCATGCTCGCGAATTCTTGTCAGGCGACCACAGTACCAATGAAATTACATAATATTCCAGTGTCCTTTACTTTGCCACATACGGTAGTTCGTAGTACATGGAATTGAAATTTGAAGACCATATTTTGTGGTTAATAACCTAACCCTTAACAAAATAAATTATATACTTACCTAAACTATTTTATTAATATAAAAATACCCTTGCAATCCACTGTTTTCATGATTTAGGGGTCTAAATGAAATGACGCATGGCTCTTTGTGCCGGGAGCTTCCGACGACATGTTCGGCTCGCCAGGTGCAGGTTTTTTGATTTGATGCCCGTAGGCGACCTGCGCGTCGTGAGGAGGATGAAATGATGGCAAAGAAGATACATGCACCCAGCCCCCGTGCCTGCGGAATTAACCAATTATGGTTAGAATTATCGACGCTGCCGGGAATAGAACCTGGGACCCCTGTGACCAAAGGCCAGCACGCTAACCATTTAGCCATGGAGTCGGACATTTAGCAGTTAACTTTAGTGTTTGAAAGCGAGGGAATAGTTAAAATATTGCCTGGAGAGAAAGGAGCGAGCTACCAGGCAGGCGAATAGAAGGACTTTCAAGAAAAGTCGCACTGGGCTACTTACATGTACTAGGAGAAAATCAATGCTACAGTCTGAAGCCGCGGCGGGTCGTTAGCACTATTACAAAACATCTTATCCGATTTCTACCGAATAGATTCTATTACGCATGCTCCCAATCAGTTTCTGACTCATTATATCGCGACTACATCAGTGCAACGACTGCAAATTTTAATTCCCGTGAAGTTTAAAATACTATTGAGTTGTTGTCCGCACTACTGCCAAAGTGGAATATCGAAATTGACACCTAGGCCGCCTAGGTGGAGTCTTATCATAATGCGTGCACAATACAGCTCGAGGCCATACTATTATTATTATTATTATTGTTATTATTATTATTATTATTATTGTTACCGAGTTTTGCGGTAGTTAGAGGTGAAAGAAGGTGCGGGTGTGAACGGGTCTTAAGCTACGAAATTAGAGTTCATGTAAAATTAACAAGGTTATATTTTCTTTTCAAAATTAAGGAATAACAAGCATGACAGGTACAGAGTAGCAAGTCAACAAAATGTAGTTACAATATTTACCGGATTTGGGCTCAGCGCCCCTACTTCACAATTCTTGGGCAATCAGCCCAACCTTACTTAAAAATAAGTTTTAACAGAGGGGCAGAAAACCCCATTCATGTTCAGGAGCACTTGCTCCCAATTACACAGGAAAGCCTCCTCGAGGCATACAACACTCAATTTTCAAGAAAGAGCCGCTCGCTCTCAAACTTTAAGCCTCTCAAAGGCCACACCAATCTCCACCTTCAAGTTGTCCTCTCTGGACATAGACACAGGGGTAAAATACCCAACCTACTGAGGTCTATTATGTGAGAAAAAGAGTAATTACATGACCTCTAAAATAACAATTTGAGAGGAGGCGAACTTGCGCTCCTAATACGCTTTGTTTAAAACCTACTTGGCACTAGGCCGTTAATACAAGGGCTAATCCCATACTAAAGAGGTGACTTAAAAAGAAACAATTTACATTACGTTAAAGAAGAATAGTTTGAGAAAAATTAAGTTCACCTCAAAACAATATGAGTGGGAGCTCGAGAGGGTTAATCACTCTCTATCCCGATATGCGGTTTAAAGATAGAATAGATACCAAGGGTCTTTACATTTTAAGGAAGGTTACATTATCGAAAAGCTTCGGACCCGCCCCGAGAGTTAAACTGCTGAGCTAGCAAAGAAAGAAGTTATTAATTGGCCATTACCTTGTTGTTGACCGCTGCCGAAGAAAGAGGCGCTTCCCGCCCCCTGCTATGTACTTTACACACTGAAAGATGGAACAGAAGTGGCCCGGAGACCCTAAAATCAGCAGTTTATATACTCTCGCGGAAAGTTCGAGGCGTTAGGGGAATGAGAACACCCTCCCAAAACAAACTTTATTGGCTAACCGAGAAAACCCCTACACAAACGGAAGAAGAAACACATAATTGGTGGAAAATAAATTAAAGAAATTCGGGATTGGCTAGATACAAAACAAGGGGAAAGAAAGGGTTAATATTGCCAACTTAAGCAAAGAACAAACTTTTGAAATTAAATTTTCTCCAAAAAAAAACAGTTCTTTCACTCCGCACTAGGGTGCACTATTGTTGATCTTCAGTAGTGTTCTCTAGAAGAGAAAGTTCACACTTCTTACTACAAGCAAAACAAAAATACGTCGAAAATGACACAGTACAAAAACTCCAAAATTTCCAGGTAGTAACATCTTCTGAGAAAGTAGAAAATTAATACCGTAGATAAAGTTCAGTCTTCCTCCAGCAGAGGAGTTTCAACTGGCGCACATTTGAATTAGCGGCGTGGAGGTGTACCGCCCGGTACAGACCTCCCCCCCCCCCAAAAGTTCCTCCAGGGGAGACACATGCAATTTGTTTGGAAACAAGATCTAAGTTTTGATGTTGATATGGAGATTAATTGCAGAAGTATTTATAAGATTTTCTTAATGTGGTTTGATTCAGTTTCAAAATTGTGTTGTGACTGGTGAAGTAAAGTCTTTATGTTTGTAGAAGTTGAATTCAGAAGATAAACTTTTAATACTTGAAAGTGAAGAAAAATTTTGCAAGGTCCACCAAATATTGCTGTTGAATTCCCAAGTGTAGTAATTGCTGATAGTAACTGTCCAAGTAGTTGATGTTGATTAAGTTGGATGGCCAGACCGGCCGTTGCAGCTTGCGTCCAAAGGCGGCCGCTCGGACCCCACAAGTACCCTGAGATACCGCTCGCCCGCTCTATGAGGGGAGCAGTGGTGTTGAAGCACGCCGCGCCCGCGGTGAAGATATACAGGCTGCGGGCAAGTAGCAGGTCGTGCGCCGCACATCAGCCTTGGCCGGGAGGAGAGCTCCGGCTCGCCGTGCACATGTCGTCCTCGCTGGGGTCGAGGGGGCCCTTCCTCTAGCCCAGTCGCGGCACGGCGCCGCGCGGCTGCGGGGGCACTGAAACATTAAAACTAGGCGGCAGAATTTGTTGGACCATCATCTTTTTTTTGAGGGCACAGGCTTGTGGAGAGGTTGAGGGGCCAGCGGCGTGCAGATATCCATGGCATTAATTAAGCCTCTGTGTAGAGTGGAGCAGGAGACGGGAGCGTGGTAATGGCCGTGTCAAGGACAGGATGGCAGTTTAATGGTTCGGGGCAGGTTTCACAAAAATGCTTACATATAAAACAAAATACTATAGAAGGGGCAGAAAGCCTTAAAAGTGAAACTCACAAAAAATATAACCTTCATAATCCTTTCAAGATAATATGAGGCAAGTTAGCACAGAAATTATACAGGTTTCACCTGCGAAAAGTGAACCCTAAATATCCTCTCGGTGGCTGGATTGCTTAATAACAAGGTAACCGGCGTAAAGAAATCGAGAATGACACACGGCCCATGGAATCTGGGGGCAAGCTTGCCCGCGGGAACAAAATTCTTGACCATTACCTGGTCACCTACCTTCAAATGGGTGGGTCTCCGTCCACGATCATATCTTTCCCTAACCTTTTCATGAGACACTTTAAGATTGGCTTTAGCCTTCTTCCAAAGATCTTTAATGTTGTCCGGATCTATTGTCTCAGGTAGAATGTCATTCAGGGACCAGAGGTTAGAGAGCGGCGTGTTGGGAACAAACTTGAACATCAAAGAGGCTGGAGTAAATTTATGTGATTCATGAACCGCCGAATTCAAAGCAAAAGCTAACCAATGCAGGGACGTGTCCCACCTGGAATGATCTTCATGATGATAGGCAATAAGCGCGGACCTGAGATTACGGTTAACCCGTTCAGCCAGAGATGGTTGAGGGTAATAAGCAGAAGTAGTTACATGAGAGATGGACAAGTCAAAACAGAATTTACGAAAAAGATTTGATGTGAACGCCTTAGCATTATCAGACACAATATATTGGCACGGACCAAAAGAGGCAAAAATAGAATTTAAGCAAGTAATGGTGGACTGAGCGGTAGCCAGCTTAGTCGGAAATAACCAGGAAAATCTAGTAAAGCCATCTACGCATACAAAGATAAACTTGTTAGCATTTCCCTTTGACTGGGGGAAGGGTCCTACATAATCAATATACAGGCGTTCCATGGGGCGCGACGCTTGATGCGAAGACAGAAGGCCTACCTTGGTGGACATGGTTGGTTTACTGAGCAAACAAGATTTACAAGCTTTTACTAGTTCACGGATTTCACCGTCCATACCCTTCCAGATGAACCTTTCACGAATCTTTTCACGAGTTTTAAAGATTCCAAGATGCCCCCCTAATGGGGTCTCATGATAGTATTTGAAGATCATAGGCACAAGGACAGCTGGAACGACAACTTTCATCATCTTATCATGCCTCGAAGGGCAACATAGAACACCATTCCTCAGAACATAAGGGACAACATGTTCCCCAGAAGAAAGGGTTTCCATTATTGGAGCCAGCGTCGGAACTTCACGTTGGTATTTCTCGATATCCCTAAAGAGCATGGGAGCATCTGTTAAGATGGCGTTAACATCAGATAGCATGGACTCGGGAGGAGATGAACTATCGACCGGTTCATGGTTCTCAACGTCGTTGGAAAACATACGGCTGAGTCCATCAGCAACAACATTTTCGGTACCTCTGATATGCCGGACATCGAATTGGAAGGCAGAAATACGGATGGCCCAACGGGCTCTACGACCAGTACGACGCGGCCTACCTAAGACCCAGCTTAAGGCTTGATTATCTGTCTCCAGGTCGAATTTGACATGTTCAAGATAGAGACGGAACTTCTCTAAGGCAAATAAGACTGCCAACCCTTCGAGCTCATAGATAGAATACTTGGTTTCTTGAGCCGATAGAGTCCTAGATGCATAGGCGATGGGTCGCCTCCCTAGTTCAGTCTCTTGAAGAAGGACTGCAGCTACTGCTGACGACGACCCGTCGGTTTGGACGATGAATTTCTTCGAGAAATCAGGCATAGCAAGTACAGGGGCATTACAGAGAGCTAATTTAAGATCTTCAAAAGCGGCTTGTTGAGAAGGTCCCCACTCGAATATGATGCCTTTCGTACGAAGAAGGTTTAAGTGCGCCGCTCTATTAGCGAAGTTAGGAATAAACTTCCTGAAGAAATTCACCATACCAATGAACCTGGCGATACCTTTAACGTCCTTGGGAGGTTTGAAATCACGGATGGCCTGTGTTCTGGAATGATCGACGGCAACACCATCAGGTGACACAATATGCCCTAGGAATGACATAGAGGGCTTAGCAAAGGCCACCTTGGACAACTTGACAGTTAACCCAGCCTTACGAAGGCGATTGAGAACTTCTCGCAGATGATCTAGATGTTCTTCAAAGGTCTCCGAAAATACGACGACATCATCCAAGTAGTGATACAAGTACTCAAATTTGATGTCGGAGAAGACCTTATCTAGCAGCCTAGTGAGTACAGCTGCTCCCGTGGGGAGCCCGAAAGGCACGCGGTTGTATTCGTATAGGTTCCAGTCCGTGGCAAACGCTGTAAGATGTTTAGACTCTTCGGCAAGGGGAATTTGATTATAGGCCTGATTCAAGTCCAAGATAGTAAAGAACTTGGCCTTACGAAACCATGAAAAACAAGAATGAAGGTCAGGAAGGGGCACAGATTGCAACACCACCTTCCGATTGAGAGCCCTATAATCAATGACAGGCCTGAAGCCTCCTTGCGGTTTCGGGACTAGAAAAATAGGCGAAGAATACGCCGACTTAGAGGGCCTAATAATACCATCCTTCAACATTTGATCGATGATTTCTTTCAATGCCTTCATTTTAGGTGGAGATAGCCTATATGGTGGAAAACGGACAGGAATCGAATCCGTGACCTCAATTTTGTATTCAATAAGGTCAGTAACACCAAGAGTATCAGAGAACACCTCTGGAAATGACTGACATAATTTACGAATACTATCAGCCTGCTCCTCAGGTAGATGTCTAAGGTCTAACAACATCTCATCCTGGGTAGGCGAAATAGATGAACATGATACAGAATTACACTTTAACAAGGGAATTTTACAATTAGACGCAAATTTGAATGTGCACGACCTACTCTGGAGATCGAGTACAAGACCAGTGTAAGAAATGAAGTCAGCTCCCAATATAATGGGGCAAGACAAGTGCTTAGCCACAAACAATTTGATTTTCCATGTAAATTTAAAAATACGAATTTTGACATTTACAGAACCTAGGATTTCCAATGGAGATGAATTAGCCGAAACATATTGAACAGGAGATGAGACATAGTCAGGTAGTTTACAAACAGATTTCAATTTAGAATACCATTGGTCCGAAATAATTGAACAAACACTGCCTGAATCTAATAGAGCTGTTATAGGCTCGTTATTTAACTCAATCTTAAGAAAAGGAACAGGTGCGGGGGTATCCGCCGCAATCCTAAGACATTCTTTGGGGCATTCGAAAGATGAATTTGAAGATAGAACATTCCCTGAATTTTCGACCTGTTTACCAGGGGCTGAGCCTTGGGAAGAGGGATTAGTCGACTCAGCCGAAGCCACTAGTCATTTTTGCTATTTGCTATTTGCTATTTGAATTTGGGCAATTTTTGGCGATATGTGAGAAAGCCCCACATTTAAAACAGCCTTGTGATGAACCAGCCTCATTCCTTGTCCCACTTGACTTGATCAGTGGACACTTATTGCGCAGATGGTCGGGCGACCCGCAAGCATAACATTTACGGGGTGTGACTGGTCGGCGAGTAGGAGGCCGAAGATTACTAAAAGAGGGAGGGGGTTCTTTCGCGACACGCAAAGAGTCGGCGTATCTAACTCCTTCCGCAAAGACGGCCAATGCTTCAAGTTCAGAGAAGGTTTGCGGGCACGCCGCGAAACACAAATATGACCTATAGGATGGTGAAATTCCTTCCACAATAGCTTGTACAATCTGATCCTCAGGGAAGTGAAGAGCAAACACCCTAGTATAGAACTTAATATCTTGGATGAAATCTGCCAAGTTTTCATCCAAGCGCTGTACCCGATAATAGTACTTCTGAATAAGGGAGGACCTTGCCCTGGCCGGGATGAAGTTAGCTAGCAAGTGGGCGTGGAAGTCTTCAATCGATGATTGCTCGGCAATGGCTCTAACTGTTTTGTCTGAGAGAATACCTATTGCATAGGGATAGATGATTTTCAAAATCTGACATGGGGAAAGAGAAAAAACAAGGGCATGATCCTGAAATTCAACTAAAAATCTTAAAAATGAAATTACGTCACTGGTGGTATTAACGGAAAACTTACAGATACCTCTGAGCAACATTGCCAATGGATGAGGCAAGCTGCTAAACCCGGGTGACATAGTAGGTAAAGGTTTCAATGGCAAGGAAGTTAATTCAGAACGTATATTATTCAACGATGCACGGCGTTCAGACTCGTTGTCCAATGGGGCAGAGATAGATTGAGCGGCAACGGTTATCCTATTGGCTTCTCCCTTAGGAGGCTCTTCCTCGCTACCTACATTCATCGTGGTGGGTTGATCAATTTTGGGAGGAACTTCCCCAGTTAACAATTGAGTGACCTTGCTAGATAATTCAGAAATACTTTCAAGCAACGTACTAGCTTCCTTCCTCTGAACGTCATTCAATTTCAGAGACAACAGATCGTTAACTCTATTTGAAAAATGATATAGCCTGGCTTGCACATGCTTAATTTGATTAGGCGAAGGATCATTTTCGTCAAAAAAACTAACTACCGATGCTAGCCCAGTAGTATTCTCGGTGATCGTGGAAAGTGAGTCGTCAATTTCTTTCTCTCCCAAATTGGGGATGGAAATGGGCAAATCAAGGGACTCTCTAAGCTTGTTGGTGTCTATCGCAACCGTGCCTCCAGATTGCACATTTCTGATAGTCAACTCATAGATCAACTCCTCCTTGCGCAAATAGTTAAGATGGAGAACATCGCGAGGGCCGGGCATGATGACAGAACAATTTTGAAAAAATCAGAAAATTCCAGCAACTGAGAAAATTGTTAGAGTTTGAATCAAAGCAATGTTTAGCCGTCAAAAGGGGCTAAATTGAGACCCATTCAACCACGCTCTGCTACCACTTGTTACCGAGTTTTGCGGTAGTTAGAGGTGAAAGAAGGTGCGGGTGTGAACGGGTCTTAAGCTACGAAATTAGAGTTCATGTAAAATTAACAAGGTTATATTTTCTTTTCAAAATTAAGGAATAACAAGCATGGCAGGTACAGAGTAGCAAGTCAACAAAATGTAGTTACAATATTTACCGGATTTGGGCTCAGCGCCCCTACTTCACAATTCTTGGGCAATCAGCCCAACCTTACTTAAAAATAAGTTTTAACAGAGGGGCAGAAAACCCCATTCATGTTCAGGAGCACTTGCTCCCAATTACACAGAAAAGCCTCCTCGAGGCATACAACACTCAATTTTCAAGAAAGAGCCGCTCGCTCTCAAACTTCAAGCCTCTCAAAGGCCACACCAAACTCCACCTTCAAGTTGTCCTCTCTGGACATAGACACAGGGGTAAAATACCCAACCTACTGAGGTCTATTATGTGAGAAAAAGAGTAATTACATGACCTCTAAAATAACAAATTGTGAGGAGGCGAACTTGCGCTCCTAATACGCTTTGTTTAAAACCTACTTGGCACTAAGCCGTTAATACAAGGGCTAATCCCATACTAAAGAGGTGACTTAAAAAGAAACAATTTACATTACGTTAAAGAAGAATAGTTTGAGAAAAATTAAGTTCACCTCAAAACAATATGAGTGGGAGCTCGAGAGGGTTAATCACTCTCTATCCCGATATGCAGTTTAAAGATAGAATAGATACCAAGGGTCTTTACATTTTAAGGAAGGTTACATTATCGAAAAGCTTCGGACCCGCCCCGAGAGTTAAACTGCTGAGCTAGCAAAGAAAGAAGTTATTAATTGGCCATTACCTTGTTGTTGACAGCTGCCGAAGAAAGAGGCGCTTCCCGCCCCCTGCTATGTACTTTACACACTGAAAGATGGAACAGAAGTGGCCCGGAGACCCTAAAATCAGCAGTTTATATACTCTCGCGGAAAGTTCGAGGCGTTAGGGGAATGAGAACACCCTCCCAAAACAAACTTTATTGGCTAACCGAGAAAACCCCTACACAAACGGAAGAAGAAACACATAATTGGTGGAAAATAAATTAAAGAAATTCGGGATTGGCTAGATACAAAACAAGGGGAAAGAAAGGGTTAATATTGCCAACTTAAGCAAAGAACAAACTTTTGAAATTAAATTTTCTCCAAAAAAAACAGTTCTTTCACTCCGCACTAGGGTGCACTATTGTTGATCTTCAGTAGTGTTCTCTAGAAGAGAAAGTTCACACTTCTTACTACAAGCAAAACAAAAATACGTCGAAAATGACACAGTTCAAAAACTCCAAAATTTCCAGGTAGTGACATCTTCTGAGAAAGTAGAAAATTAATACCGTAGATAAAGTTCAGTCTTCCTCCAGCAGAGGAGTTTCAACTGGCGCACATTTGAATTAGCGGCGTGGAGGTGTACCGCCCGGTACAATTATTGTTGTTGTTCTTGTTTTTGTTGTTGTTGTTGTTGTTGTTGTTCATCGCCGGGACCACTAAGGGCCGTGAGATCTCAACTGTTTGCCTTCTTGCGGGTCCGCCAGCTTTTTTATCCTCTCGGAGTGTTCTTTCTCCCCATGCATCAGAATGTATTTTTTATTTCATTAAGTATACTGAAAGGATACGGCGGGCCTCCTAGAGGGTAACGCGGTCTCTCAGGCCAAGGAGAGGTGCAGAGAGGGTGAGGGATAGTGGCCGTGACCTAGAAAACGATCTGTCCTGGCGTGTGCCGTAGTGCAGGAGAATGGGAAACCACGGGAAACCATTCTAAGTACAGCCGACGACGGGACCAGCCCACCGTCTTCCGAATGCAGGGATTTAGAGCCACAGAAAAGCCATCACCACTGTTAAACCATAGTCTACCCCGCTCGGTCCTCTACTGTGTTTACCGTATGTTTAGCAATGACATTAAAGTTGCTTTTATTTTAAGCATGTTCTTAGTATAGTACGCGAACCTTTTCTTGAGCCCTGAGCTCCATAGTACTGAATGGGAACTAGGGCTCAAGAAAAGGTTCCCGTATTATGCATGATTCCGATCTGCTGAATTATCGTACAAACACACATGATTGTCTTCTTTTCTTGAGTTTTCGTCTATCTGCTAAGCGGCTTCACTATCTCCATTTGATTCGACCATGAACCTATTAGGATGTAGTCATGTCGCTGTGTAGCATGTCGGCACAAATCGGCACGTCACTACTAACGTGTATTGCGACGGTCAGTACTATTCGGTGCCGTTCTTGGTAGCTCGGGTTCTATTCCCAGTTTTATGAATGGCGAGAGAGAGAGTGTGTTGCAAAAATGGTACATTCAATTCACTTCCATCGGGGGTGTGCCTGGAAAAAGCTGCTCCATCCTGGGAGTAGGAAACGATTTTACTTTTTAATGGGTGGTGCCATTGGTGTGTTTTCAGTAACTCCCAGCGTGTAGCTCATCTCTGCAATGTTAGCGGTTTTGGTTCACAGCACATGTCCAAATCTATAGCAGTCACATTTCAGGCATGGATCGATGAAACGTCAAATCATGTTTTTATGTCTATATTCCAAAAGCGGTCTAACCTAGAGACGTCGGCTGACCGTCCGATCATTTTTCTTTGCTAGGGGTTTAAACGTTTCTCCAACACTTAACGAGACTTTCGGCGATGTAAGGTTGATCAGAAGGTAGCGGTCGTGGCCTTACATAAGGTACACTCTCAGCATTTTTTGGATATATTTTCGAATCCACTATCTCCTGAATGAAAGCTCGTAGCTACGTGACAAGAACTGTGCTGCCAACTCGCTTGGTCATCTTTGTCCCCATTACGAGTAAATGAATACTACAGGGTAATTCGTTGCTGTAAGACCTATCTGTGTCGGTGCGACGTAAAGAAAATTGTAAAGAAATTGCTAAGAAATACTACTACTAATAGTAATAATGATGTCCGCCTCTGTGGTGTAGTAATTAGTGTGATTAGCTACCACCTCCGGATACGATTACGACTCTGCAACGAAATTTAAAAAGTGGTATGAGGACTGGAACGGGGTCCACCCAGCCTCGGGAGGTCAACTGAGTAGAAGGGGTTAGATACCCGCTCCATCATTCCTCGAAGTAATTTTCCGTAGTCCCCCAATTCTTCTTCAGGCAAATGCCGGGATGGAACCTAACTTAAGGCCACTCCCACTTCCAATTTTCCCATCCCCCACGAGGCCTCTGTTCAGTATAGGAGATGAGGCGGCCTGGGCGGAGTACTTGTCCTCCTGCCCAGTTATATCCCGGAGCAAATATCTCACTCTCCAGGGCAATATCCTTGCGTGTAAAGGTCGGATCCCTCGTTGAATCGGCGGGAAAAACCAAACCTTGACGTTAAACAGATAATAATAATAATAATAATAATAATAATAATAATAATAATAATAATAATAATAATAATAATAATAATAATAATAATAATAATAATAATAATAATAATGGCTAGATCGAACGTTGTTTCCTTAAATGCAATAAAACATGTGTGTTAATTGAATTTCACTTTTAGTGGTGTGATGAGAGGAAAGTATATTTTTAAAGTTGATATTTAAACGTCAAAAAATAGCAATCAATATTTATTTCAAAAGTAGCCTCCGTGGCTCAGCGGCAGCACGTCGGCCTCTCGCTACTGGGTTCCGTGGTTCAAATCCCGGTCACTCCATGTGAGATTTGTGCTGGACAAAGTGGAGGTGGGACAGGTTTTTCTCCGGGTACTCCGGTTTTCCCTGTCATCTTTCATTCCAGTAACATTTTCCACTATCATTTCATTTCATCTGTCAGTCATTAATCATTGTCCCAGTGGAGTGTGACAGGCCTCGGCAGCCGGCACAATTCCTATCCTCGCCGCAAGATGGGGCCTTCATTCATTCCATCCCTGACCCGGTCACTGACTAGAAAACAGGTTGTAGGTTTTCATTAATTATTTTATTTAAAAAGGAAACCCACTGACCAAGGAAGTGAATTACAGTCTCTGTGACTATCATGATACACGACTTGAATTGGACTGCACTGAATGATGATTATGATATCCGTCAAGTTGTCTTCTCTGCCACTGCATTCTTTTTTCAAATACGGCCGGTCACAGTACAGTGACAGTTATATCAAGAGGCTCTCACGAGATACCATGGATACCAAAACGTTGAATTCGTGAATGGAATTCTCCATCCGTCTGTTAACTACTGATGTATTCCATCTATAAATAAATCGGCAAGTACCGGACTTGCTGACCGTGCGGTTAGGGGCGCGCAGCTGTGAGCTTGCATCCGGTAGATAGTGGGTTCGAAACACTCTGTTGGCAGCCCTGAAGATGGTTTTCCGTGGTTTCCCATTTTCACACCAGGCAAATGCTGAGACCTTAATTAAGGTCACGGCCACTTCCTTCCCACTCCTACCCCTTTCCTATTCCATCGTCGCCATAAAAGCAATGTTTGTTGGTGCGACATAAAGCCAATTGTAAAACAAAAAGAAATACCGGCAAGTGTTGAATCTGACTCTCAAGATAAATCCTCACACTGTACACATTTATGTTCATTCCCAGGAAAGCAACGGGAAACTACCTCACTCCTCATTTCCCTAGTACGTCTCTTCAGTGATGCCTTGGCCATCTATGACAGCCGATAGTGGAGCTGTTGAGGATTTAACCAGCCTTAGGGCAGAAGACTGAACATATATATGGTCTGAAAATGTTTCTACCTGGAAACGCAGAAAGCACGCCTTGCTGAATGCACTGCTGGACAGCTGTTCTAAGACTACTTGGTAGGGAATAAAGATGATTGAGAATTTGTACCGGAAAATATTATCTTGCTTGTGGCAGAACTCTCCTGTTTTAAAACTGATAATAACATAATTCCAAGTTCTTATTTCTTAAAATTGTAAGCATGTCTGCAGTTGCACTGCCGAGAACTTCGTATATAGGAGATTCCCGCGGTCAGAAAGCGGGCTGCCTCTTTAATCATCATTCAGGAGGCTGATTTTATTCTCAAAAAGCACTACCAAAGGTTATGCGGTTGTAGAGAAGCCGCTAAGAGACGATGGTAGATCCACAATGATGTGTACTAGGCAAGATATACAGTGACCACCAAACAACAGGTCGCGGCAAAGTCAAGCGAAGCGCGCATAGTGAGCTGATGGGCCTCTTGCTCAGGGATCCAGGGTGCGATCCCAGCAGTGGTCGGAATTTAGACGCATGTGGTTACTTCTTCTGGCTTTGGAACTGCGCTTTTGTTAGGCCGTCATGTACACAAAACGCATTATCAGCAAACACTAAAACTCGCAACAGATGGAGATGATAATGATGATGATGATGATTGCTATTTTAAGGAGCCAAAATTGAGGTCATCGGCCTCGCACAATAGATTAATACATTCATCCACATTAATTTGGCGTCTGAAGGCTCAGATATCGAGCTACAATCCACTTGAAGTGCTAATCCTGCGTTATTGGGTGGCGCATGTGCGGTACAGAAGGAAAGCTGCTAAACCTTCTAACAGGAAGACTACTTCATGTTCAGTATCTATTGTACTCCAGAACATTGTAAGTACGTACCTAGCTGTAGCGTAGCCAGTATCGACCGAATGGGGAGGGGGTGGGGATATAGTTATAAAATTATGGTAGAAGATAATGAAGATGCTTGCACATGTGTGGTGCGAGCATGCATGAGTGTCTTTATAATGACACTGATCCAAGTGAATTATGCTGATGTTCAGATTTCAGTACCGGTACACTAATAAACATTACATTAAAATACAGAAACAAGAGCGATATGATCAAGGTCAACGGTGAATTGTATGTTCGGACTGCAATCTAAAATCCAACTTTTGAGGCTTCTCTTCCTAGAAAACTGATTCAAGAGATCTGTTGGTTCCATAGTATGTATCTGTAAATGTTCAAAAGAGCCAACCCATTAAGTCGACTCTCACTTGTTTATTGTCAGTTCCTCCTTATTTTATTTTGTAAACTTTTCATGGGGGGATGGGTTCCCCCCCCCCCCCCCGTAGTAAACGACTCCACTGTCTACGCCCCTGGTACCTTGGTGTTTGAAGCACTCTCTCACAACAGGAAAACCCAGTAACTCACATCATCTAATCAAACATCACCAAAGGATATACAGGTAGAGTCCCATTCTCAAGGGCGCGCAGGTCGCCTATGCGGCGTCAACTCGAAAGACCTACACTCGGCCTTTTCGGAGGCCACACGAAAACTAACTCACAATTCATGAACTCAATACCATAAGAGTTCAGAGATTTTATCTCAAGGTAATAATTTAGATATCACCGGACGAGTTGGCCGTGCGGTTAGGGGCGCGCAGGTGTGAGCTTGCATTCGGGAGATAGTGGTTTCAAACCCCACTGTCGGCAGCCCTGAAGATGGTTTTCCGTGGTTTTGCATTTTCACACCAGGCAATGCTGGGGCTGTACCTCATTTAAGGGCATGGCCACTTCCTTCCCACCCCCAGGCCTTTCCACTCCCGTCGTCGCCGTATGATCTATCTGTGTTTGTGCGACGTACAGCAAATGTTAAAATAAAAAAATAATGTTACAATAATACAGAAATAATAAAAATAATTGAGTGCCTCCTTGGATGAATGGTCAGCGTACTGACCTTCGGTTCATACGGTCCAGGGTTCGATTCCCAGCCTGGCTGGTGGTTTTAGAGTATTTGATTAATTATTCTCGTTTGGGAGATATTACCAACCACCAAAATATCACGCGATCATGAACAAAATCCTCCGCTTGTGGCTGGCGTCAGGAAGGGCAACCGGCCGTAAAACTGCACTTAATCCACATTAGCACCGACTTAGAGAATTGACATAAGTCCAGGAAAAGAAAATATTTTTTATTCAGTTGCTATTCTAAATGACGTCAGAGTACAGAGTCCCGGAAATTTGCCCTGGAAAGCAGCGGCGATTCATGATATTTTACTATGGTAGGGCTGTGCAGCCATACACTGGCGTAGCCAAGGGGGGGGCAGTGGGGCCGGCCCCCCCCAAAAAAATATTTCCTGAAACTAGAGTGAGGATCCGCCGTTGTTTTACGTACGGTAGGAACAACTTAAAAACTTACGCCGAAATGTTGAACGTAGCGAAAAAGAATCTACTAGCAAGGCTCAATAGGGCTAATCATAATTTTCCATATTTGTACTGCTTGAATGAAAGGAAAACACTTAGGATTGTGATGCGCTGGGATATTTCCATGTAGAGGCCTCAGTATTGGGAATGTAACTGTGTGTTGACAAACGTCAAGACATGAGGAAAAGGGCAAAGGAAAAAAAAAGGAAATGGCGTATGGCTTTTAGTGCCGGAGGGTCCGAGGACAAGTTCGGCTCGCCAGATGCAGGTCTTTTGATTTGACGCACGTAGGCAAGCTGCGCATCGTAATGAGGACGAAATAATGGTGAAGACGGCACATACACCCAGCCCCCGTGCCAGCGAAATTAACCAATGATTGTTAAAATACCGGACCTGCCGGGAATCGAATCCGGGACGCCTGTGGCCAAAGGCCAGTACGCTAACCATTTAGCCATGGAACCGGACAGGAAAAGGGCAATTGCCAAGGGATTACTCAGTTGGGGGCCGGAACGTGATCACCGAGATAACTGGGGCCACGGCCAGAAACAGTTGCAAGCTTACAACATAAGTATCAGGTTTCGCACATCGGTTCTCGGAAACAACAATGTCCTAGGGATCCTCGGGTTGTACCGTGGTTGAGAGATGTGCTGTGTTTAAGTTGCAGCGTTGGGAAGACTGTGAGAGGATTTTGAGCTGCACGTTAGTTCAGCATTTTGTGCCATATACGTAACTTTTATTGAAGAGGGCCATTTCGTCACTGAGAAGCCAAAACTATGTACATCCTCGGGAAGTTATGAAAAAGTTTTTTTTTTTTATTCTAACAGTAGAAAGACAATCGCGGATACGTGCCTAAGTTCGATAGGTAGGCCTAAATGCCCGGCGACTGCTTGGAACCTCAAATGGCACCATCAAAAGTGCGGGTAAATATTTTGTAATTGGCGGGCGTGATAACTCAGTTCCAATGGTGCTATATTCTCACCAGGACGGCCCAGGCTTGAATCGCAGTCGATGCATGAAACATTTTTAAAATGGGAAGTCACGTTCTATTGATACGGATTCTACTTAAAACACAAGATCCCGTCCCTTACCTTTCTTTATACTTTTGAGCCATAACCGCGTCATTCATGGTGGTGTATTTTGAATATCCAACCATTCTTCGGGCTTAAATTGTACCGTAAATGGTGAGTGGATGCAGTGGCGCACGCACAAGATAATTTCAGAGGCCGTTGCCCTAATTAAGGTACAGCCCCAACATTTGCCTGGTGTGAAAATGTTAAACCACGGAAAACCATCTTTAGGGCTGCCGACAGTGGGATTCGAACCCACTATCTCCGGGATGCAAGCACGCAGCTGTGCGCCCCTAACCACCTAAAAAGCCGGTCCTACCGAGTGCGGTGACGGATCTTCAGTAGATATTGATGGTTTTGATTGTTACCATGTACAATCATAGCTTCTGTACTCTTAACATAAACCGGCTGCATTATTGAAACTGTTCGTAAAATTGATAATATCGTTCTTCGTTTGTGAGGAAGTAGAAATTTCATTTAATTTGTCTTCTTAAAAAAAGGAACCCTTTGGTACTACACCCCATGAAGCTGACTACCTCCCAGGTCGTAGATACTTCGATTACGGGAGACTCAAGGCCAACTCTACTGCACCCACAAACAAGGCTGTCTTTTCCCCATTCCATGCCCTTCTTAACTCTGTCAGTGCCGGGAATCGAATGCAGGATGCCTTAAGTCAAATTCTAAAATAAGGAGACCTAAAAGTATCCAGCCGACCCCGCAGTGTAGGGGTAGCGTTCCAGGCCATGGATTTTAACCTGGATCTGAGGGTTGGTTCGAGGTACACTCAGCCCACGTGTTTATTATTGAGGAGCTATCTCACGGTGATAGAGCGGCCCCGGTCTAGAAAGCCAAGGATAACGGAGGAGAGGATTCGTCGTGCTGACCACATGACGACTCGTAATGCAGGCCTCCGGGCTGAACAGCGGTCGCTTGGTAGGCGATGGCCCTTCGGGGCTGTTACGCCATGGAGTTCGGTTTGGAAAAGTGAACAGAGAAGGAAGCGACACCCCTGCAAGGCTCTTTAGCTTCCAGCTAGTTCTTCTGTCCGGCCTCGTGCATTTAGGATAGTTGGAAAACGTACGCCGTAATAAATGCTCCTCACAAAACCTTTGTAAAAATACTAACTGCATCTATTTATAACAATAATCACAAACGCCTCCTTTTCATGTGGCTCAGTTGGTTGAGTCGCTGTCCTTCTGAGTCCGAGTTCGCAGGTTCAAATCCTGGCTTGGGTCGGTGGCCCTTAAAACGGTGTTGAAATGGCAACAGCTCCGTGTCGTTGGTTTCTGGCGCGTTGATAAACATTATACATACGGATATTAGCATCACAAAACTGTAACTTTATACTACTATATTCTGTATCCCAGGCTTCTGAGGGAAACTAATTAACAATTTGCTTTACGTCGCAGCGACACAGATAGGCCTTATGGCGACGGTAGGATAGGAAAGACCTAGGAGTGGGAAGGAAGCGGCCGTGGCCTTAATTAACGTACAGCCCCAGCATTTGCCTGGTGTGAAAATGGAAAACCATGGAGAGCCTTTTTCAGGGTTGCCGACAGTGGGGTTACAATCCACTATCTCCCGTATGCAAGCTCACAGCTGAGCGGTCCTAACCGCAAGGGAAACTAATAGGACAAGGTAAACACTACCTAGCATATTTTATGACGTGTATTTTTCTTTACCAACTAACAAAATACCTATACCCATACGCTTTACAGTATTTATTTATTTATTTATTTATTTATTTATTTATTTATTTATTTATTTATTTATTTATTTATTTATTTATTTATTTATTTATTTATTTATTTATTTATTTATTAGTGCCTCCTGTACAGTGGCGAAGTTAGGGCTCTAGGCCCTCTCGTATACTTAACCACCTACTAATCAGAATATTAAATAAAATACTGAGATACTTAAAATAATTAAAACTACATAAATTAATAGAATTGAAAATATATAGAATTGAAAATAAATTTAAATATATTACTAACTAAATTAATATTAAAACTAATTAATATTAAAAACTCTTAAAAATGACTAATGCTCAGGCACGCACAAATTCATACTTCAACCATTAATTCAGCTGTCCTCAGCAGGTAGTCTCGGCAGGTGACCTTAAATCGTGATTTAAAGAAAGCTAGTTTCTCTGACCTGAGCTGGCAGGGAATTCCATAATCTGGCGACAGTCACCACAAATGATCTATTAATTTTATTTGTGGGGTGCAGTGGAATAGAAAGAATGAATCTAGAACGTGTATCTAAGTTGTGAAATGATGATAAAAAGATTAATTTAGAAGCAATGTGCAGTGGCTGACTTTTATCTACCATTCTAAACACCACCGTTAAAGAGTGTAGCTGCCGACGTTTATCAGACATCAGCCATGAGACAGCTGGATAGTATGGGATGATATGAACATCGTACCCGATATTGTAAATAAATCGCAGACAGGAATTCAGTGCTCGTTGAAGTTTAAGTGTTTCTTCTCTCGGCATGTCAACTAAAACAAAGTCACAATAATCAAGAATAGGGAGAATGAGTGTCTGTATGAGTTTGGCCTGTAGCTCAAATGGAAATACATCCCTCTGCCCTTTAGAAGGTGAAGCACTCCAGAAATCTTTTTACGTATTTCTTTCGTGTAATCAGACCAATCAACTGTTTCATTCATCATTTCCCCGAGATTTATAACCGTTTTACTGTAGAGAATAACGTTACCATTCAGTAGGATAGGCGGGATTGCGACATTGTTTGAGCATCTCAGTAATTTTCGTGATCCAACTATGATTGCCTGAGATTTTGTGCAGTTTAGTATAAGAGAGTTTCGTTGTGCATATATATTGAGTAGTCGGAGGTCATTGTTAACATCTTGTCTTGCAGTGCGATATATTTGAAGATCGTCAGCATAGAGGTGGTGTGTGTTCTATCCTATCACAGATGGTATGTCATTGATATAAATACAGAAAATTAGAGGTCCTGGAATACTGCCCTGAGGGGCAACGCTAAGTTTCATTTTTCATTTAGAGGCCTTTTTGTTTACTGTTACACGCTGTTGACGGTTCCTGAAACAAGAACTAAAAAACTTAAGCGCAGCCAGATCGAAATTTAGCAGTTTCATTTTCTTTATAATAGTCGGAATTACTATAGTGTCAAAGGCGCTATTGAAACCAAGAAGGATAATTACAGTGAACAGTCGTTTGTCCATAGCGTTTCTAATGTCTTCAGTAACCTTCAAGAGTGCTGTCGCGGTACTGTGACCCTTCTTAAATCCAGATTTCAAAGGGTCCGAAAGAACATTTTGATTTATGTATTCCAGAACTTGCTCGTATACTAAACGTTCAAAGGCTTTAGAAAGCGCAGGTTGTATAGTCATAGGACGATAGTCAGAGGGTGATTGTGGGTCTAAACTCTTTTTTTGCTAGTTGCTTTACGTCGCACCGACACAGATAGGTCTTATGGCGACTATGAAATAGGAAAGGCCTAGGAGTTGGAAGGAAGCGGCCGTAGCCTTAGTTAAGGTAAAGCCCCAGCATTTTCCTGGTGTGAAAATGGGAAGCCACAGAAAACCATCTTCAGGGCTGCCGACAGTGGGGTCCGAACCCACTATCTCCCGGATGCAAGCTCACACCTGCGGGTTCCTAACCGCACGGCCAAATCGCCCGGTGGTCTAAACTCTTAGGTACCGGTATAATATTGGCTGTTTTCCAGACAGTAGGGAAAGTTCCGTTTAGTAAACAGTAGTTCAGTATGTGCGTCAGTAGTATAGGCAGGACAGCAGCCATAATGTTATGTATAAAAAGTGATAGGAATATCATCTACACCAGTAACCTTTGATTTAATGGAATGCAAAGCCTTTTCAACCTGATTTTCTGTGACACTGTGAAATGTGAATGGTGGATTGACTGGAGGGGAGGGCGGTGAGTCGGTTCAGTTAATTGGGGTAGGTTGAATATTTATTCTACTAAATCGTTCACTTTGTCAAGTGGAATGTCAGAAGTCGTCTGTCTCTGCTGATGTTTTCCAATTCCCAGAGCTATAAGTTGGTCCCATGCGCGATTAGAATTTAAGTTGTTAGCTAAATTCCGGAAATATATACTTCTTTTATTTCTGATTAACTTCTTTGTGCGATGTGTTAAGATGCGGTAAGATTCGAAGTCTGTATCATCTAGGGTTTATTTATGATGTCAAAATGTCGAGTCGCGGTTGACCATCATTCTCTTGGTTTCATCATCTAGCCATGGACAAGAAGGGCGAGAAACCTGTATTCGACGTGTGTGTGTGTATATGTGTGCATTTCTTTGTCGCATTATTTGTATAAAATGTCACTTCTTTATTGCTTATCACATGACCATTAATATAATAACATTACCGTATTTATTCTAAACCAGAATATTGGATCTTTACTCACACTGTTTATTCCTACATTCATTTCATTTGTATTCAGAATATATGAAATGCTGCAGTTACGTTGGGATGGGAGTAACAGCGGGAGCCGGGGGGGGGGAGGGGGGAAGGACGGGGTGACATCCAAGGAGTCCAGAAACAACAGGAGTTTTAACGAATCTACGAGGAAGGTTTGAAAAGTTCTCGGAATCACCGCCAGATGTCTGTGCTAGAGCAACGAGGTTCCCGCGCAATAATCACACATCCTTTGTGAGTGAACACGTGGCGCGTCAGTGCTCTAGCTGCAGGAGTGTGGTAGTGACGACTCTTTGTTGTTGTTCCCGCGTAGTGATTTGTGACAATGGAAAAAAGTGAGATTCCAGCAGTGATTAAACACTTTGTAAAGAAAGGTATGAAAGCAAAGGAAATTCATGCCGACTTTCAGAACACACTGGGATACTCTGCTCCTTCATTTTCAACTTTTGCCAAGTGGACCAGCGAGTTTAAATTTGGTTGGGAGAGCTTGGATGATGATGGACGGCCCAAAAGTGTTACGACCCCAGAATTTATCGCAAAAGTGCATAAAATGGTCATGGAGGATCGTGGCCTGAAAGTGGGGGAGATTGCTGAAGCTGTAGGGATGTCTTCTGAACGGGTATATTATATTTTAACCGAAGAATTGGGTATGAAAAAATTATCCGCAAGATGGGTGCCACGGCTCTTGACATTGGACAATAAACGCACCAGATTGGAAATGTCCGAACAAAGTCGGGTCCGTTTTCAGTGCAACCAACAAGATTTTTTGCGCCGGTTTGTGACTACAGATGAAACTTGGGTCCACTACTATACCCCAGAGACAAAACAGTAGTCAAAGCAGTGGAAACATGCTGATTCACCACCACCAAAGAAAGCAAAGGCAGTGCGTTCGGCCGGAAAGGTCATGGCCTCAGTTTTCTGGGATGCAAAAGGCATTCTACTGATAGATTATCTTCCTACTGGCCAAACAATTACGCGGCAATACTATGCAAACCTTCTAGACCAACTACAGGAAAGGATACGCGAAACAAGGCCTGGTTTGGCAAGGAAAAAGGTCATCGTTAATCAGGACAACGCTCCGCCGCACACAAGTGTTATTGCCATGGCAAAACTTCATGAACTGGGGTACGAATTGTTGCCACATCCACCTTATTCGCCTGATTTGGCACCATCAGATTTTCATCTATTCCCCAAGCTGAAAATTTTCCTCGGTCGACGGAGATTTTCTACAAGGAAAGAACTGACAGCCGAATTGGAGTGGTATTTTGCAGGCCTGGAGGAATATCATTTTCGAGATGAGATCAAGGCACTGGAACATCGCTGGATCAAATGCATTAGTCTACAGGGAGACTATATTGAAAACTAAAAGCAGTTCCACCGAGGTAAGATACTTAATTCTAGTACATTCCGAGAACTTTTCAAAGCACCTACGTACTTTTATTTAGCATTTTTTATATAACGTATATTAATATTAGCTTCCGGAGTCCGGCTCATTGGCTGAATGATCAATGTTGAGGCCTTCGGAGGGTCCCGGGTTTGATTCCCGGCCGGGTCGGGTATTTTAATCGCGTCTGATTTATTCTTCTGGCTCGGGGACTAAGCGTTTGTCCCAACACTTTCCGCTTCATATTCAGACAACACACTACACTACCAACTACCAAAGAAACACACAACAGTAATTACATCCCTCCACATAGGGTTGGCGTCGGGAAGGACATCCGGCCGTAAAACAGGGCCAAATCCACATGTGCGGTACAGTTCGCACCCGCGAACCCACCTATGTGGAAAAAGCGGGGAAAGGGAAGAAGAAGAAGAAGAAGAAGAAGAAGAAGGAGGAGAAGAAGAAGGAGAAGAAGATTACTATTAGCTTCCGGAATCCGCAGGAATCCACCACTCTTTCTTGGATCGAAGGACGCTAATTTCCTTTTTAGGTATTCTACACCACCTAAACTCTGGAAGTTTGGACACCTATCAAAATAAAATTCTGGATGAATGGGTACCCCCAAACTGTAATCCTGGTTACGCTACTGGCAGCCAACTCTTTCTCCTCCCCAATCGGTCGATATTTCACTGACCAGCACCACACTACTTGTAGGTGAATAATAATAATAATAATAATAATAATAATAATAATAATAATAATAATAATAATAATAATAATAATAATAATAATAATAATAATCCGATGGCGCTAGCTGAATAGAAATCTGCTTGCATTACAACGTTAAATAATGAATTAACTACACTACAATGGCATTTATTGCACACACATTAATAGGCTAACAGCTAATGTAATTCCAACTATTATGGAACTGCACTGTTTCACTTATCATAATCACAAGTGATAATAACAAGTCACGTTATGGTTACATTTTGAATATTTGTTTTAGCTTCTTTATAGATCTGAATTGTTTAAATAGTCGCTACAATGGAATTCATTGTTTTGTAACATGTTTTGGAATGAATCTCTAACAGCAATTAAGATATGACGGGCGGGGTGGGGGGGGGTGCAGCCTAGGTACATTGTAAAGTGGTTGGCGATGTGCTAAGTGCTCCGCCGTTCAGGCACTTACACCCGCTTGGCCTCTTCTTTCCCCTCATAAGCCTATATCATCCGTCCAGACTCCACCCGCATCCCGCACCCTTGTTAAACTCTGCGAACCTACTGAGGGCTCTGCCGGACAGACCATACTAACCTTGCAGACCATACACCCGTCTGCACTTTTCCTTCCCCTGACGGTCTGAAAGCCGTTGCCATTTTCTTGAAAATAGAAAAGCAAAATGTTTACAGCCAAAATAGTAAAAATAACATTGTATAAATGAACAGTACACCACGTAAGTTCGACTTCGCTAAATTTGTCCATCTCTTTATGTAATCAAGTACAGAGTTCAATAACGTTAAATGTTTTTGAGAAGGCGGTGGTGTGGCGCCCAAATGCCCTTCATGCACGAACCGCCACTGCTGGAAAGGAGACCATTAATGTACCCGCAATTCTTCGGACACGGATCTCTCACATTTAAATACTCATAGATACCAACCGAGTGCTTTTGAATTCTATTCTGTAACCTTGAGCCCAGGAGGCAAATGCATAGCCACACACACAACACAGTCGGTAAAAGGAAATATTTACCTCCTGTTTTAGAAACGACAGTTATTTATATGTTATTATTATTATTATTGTTATTATTATTATTATTATTATTATTATTATTATTATTGCCGGGCTGAGTGGCGCAGACGGTTGAGGCGCTGGCCTTCTGACCCCAACTTGGCAGGTTCGATACTGCCTCAGTCCGGTGGAATTTGAAGGTGCTCAAATACGTCAGCCTCGTGTCGGTAGATTTACTGGCACTTAAAAGAATTTCTGTGGGACTAAATTCCGGCACCTCAGCGTCTCCGAAAACCGTGAAAATAGTTAGTGGGACTTAAAGCAAATAACATTATTATTATTATTATTATTATTATTATTATTATTATTATTATTATTATTATTATTATTATTATTATTGTGATTCTATTGTTAGCGTTATTGATATCAGTCTTATTTTATGTAATTTTCTGGTAATTGTGAAGGAAGGTAGATAATAAAATGAAACAACTGATCTGGTGACGATGAATAGAATCTTTAAATCAGAAATCGATCGTTCGCTCCTTGTCTTAAAATAAGAAATCGTAAGTTCGTCCCATCAGTATGGAGAGTGTAGTTGGCAAACTCTTGAGCTCAGAGAATTTTGCAGTATTTCACACGTATAGGCTATTCTATGTGCCACGCTGTGATTGCAAATATCAATTCCCTTTGATTGCTAGCCTCCAGTGGGACAAAATAAAGGGAATTGAAAAAATTCTAGAGAAATACTGCAATACAAAACGCGCTGTAAGCCTGCCTGTACTTTGATGTTCATCGTCGCACTAATTACGGGCATACATGACTCCGTAATTGGTAATACCAATATGATTAAACCCCACTGTAAAAATTTGCACAATATTACGCGGAGAGTGGAAGCGGAGCCATTGCCTTTAGCCTGCAATCCAAAATATTCAACTAGACTCTGTTTCCTTTTGTGGCCTGTACTGAGAAAACAAAATTATTATATGATCACTGACATGGAATATTGTTGTTTATATTTCATAGAAATCCTTTTGACAGGCTGTAGTAAGTTCTGCGAAAAATGTGTGAAACATCAGCTAGCGTCCCTTGAATAGGACTATGCGTTAGTCCTCAATAATTATGTTACGGTTATTTCTTTGTAGTTTTTTAGTAAGTTTGATGTATTTATATGTCAATTAACATTGGTACATACATGAAATCTATTATAGGGTTGAATGAAAAAATGCACTTGTGTTAAACTGGACTATTTCATTACTTAAATAGAGTAGATCATTGTGAAGATTCCTTGTTTGATTCCCAGCGGGTCCACTGTATGGTTCGTTCCTCTGTCTGGGGAATTGAGTGTTTGTGTTGGTCTTAATTCACACCTCTCTATTGAAACACAACACATCACACAACGTCACCAGAAAATCCCGCAATAGTGAATGTATCGTTTCATATAGGATGGGTGTCAAGGAGAGAATTCTTCTGTAGGCCTAAAACTGGGCATTTACACAAAGTTCCGACTTCAAATAATTTATAAAAGGCCATGAATAGTATTATAAGATCATCGTTATGATTGAGTGAGGTAGCTTAGTAATATTGTTACTATGATTATCTACCAAGGAATCCGCGTAAGAATCCATGAAAATCCCTGTGCGGTTGTTTAGGGATGGAACGTCATATCAGTACCGAGTGAGTTGCCTCGTGGTAGATTAAATTCGGGAGATGACGAGCCCATTTTTACACCAGGAAAATGGAGGGGACACAGTCGATCCCTTTCCAGTCCTATCCGATCATCACAATTAACTCTGCCTGTGTCGGTGCGACGTGAGACAAATGGCAAGGAAGTCACATCACTTTGGCTTCGATGAAGTTCTATACTTGCCGGTAAATCTACAGACACGTGGCTGGCGAATTTGAGCACTTTCAAATACCACCGAACTGAGCCAGGATCGAGCCTGCCAACTTGGAGTCAGAGGATGAGCGCTGTATCATCTGAGCTACTGGTTTGTCACACTAAGGTAGGTTTTCGGCGACGATGGAATAATAAGAGGTTAGGACTAGGCAGGAAGTGACCGAGGCCGTGATTAACGTACAGCCCCAGCATTTTCCTGGTGTGAGAATCGGAAAACATGGAAAACCATATTTAGTGCTCCAGAAAATGGGTATCGAACCCACCGTCTCTCAAATGCAAATTTAAACAACAATTTTCTCTTTGAATTCATGACATGGAAAAACACCATTAGAATCAAAACTATGCTTATAATTCCTAACAGTGAAACGATCGGGTTGATAGGGACTAATTGTACCTAGGTTCCCGAATTCACAAATACACCAAACTTGTACCCACTATCTTGTGTTCACTGCTTAACTTATAAACTTATTTGGGAGTTTATTGTCTTAGCATCACTTACATTCGTCTTATTTATAAGGTAGGGGGACATTTGACCTCACAAGAACAGACCATAAGAAATAAATACTTATAATGCTATGTACCAATCTGTAGAGGAAATATTTATTTGGCTTGATATATTGCTCCTGGAGGAAAACGTACATCAAACACTTTCTCAATAGTTGCCATCGCTTGTCTCCTGTTCGTATAAAATGCCTCATCTAGTGAGCTTTTAACGTCGCTGTTATTCGTGTGGCAACGTTAATAAATGTGAAAATAAATTCCACAGCAGAGAACATCTTATTTTATGTTGCCAGCCGCACAAGAAGGCAAGCTGTCCTGCACGATGACGTTGGGAAGTTTCCTTTTTCCTTCTATTACGTTGCATAAATAATTCTGCATGAACTTTTCCACAAGCGATAACTTATGGTATCAAACCAGCCGCTTTCATCTTTTCGCAAGTATTTTTAAATACCGTGCTGTATCTTCCATGCAAATATATTGTAAATGAGTCCGGTGATTACCGCCAAGTCCTGTAATCAATGACCATTCGCACGAAAGTGCTGTCTTAGTTTATAAAAAATCAAAACCAAACCCCATGCCACTACAGCCCTTGAAGGGCCTTGGCATACCAAGCGACCGCTGCTCAGCCGAAGGCCTGCAGATTACGAGGTGTCGTGTGGTCAGCACGACGAATCCTCTCGGCCGTTATTCTTGGCTTTCGAGACCGGGGCCGTTATATCACCGTCAGATAGCTCCTCAATTCTAATCACGTAGGCTGAGTGGACCTCGAACCAGCCCTCAGGTCCAGGTAGAAACCCCTGACCTGGCCGGGAATCGAACCCGGGGCCTCCGGGTAAGAGGCAGGCACGCTACACCTACACCACGGGGCCGGCTTGTCTCAGTTTATCTCATGCTCAAATCCACACCACAGAGGAGATCAACAGAACATACACTTCAGACACCAAATTATTCCGTCATGATCATGTCGTCTTTGTAATTCCAGGGATTCATGTATTTACTGGGTGATTTTTGAGGAGTTTCGGACCTTTCAGGAGGAAGAAGAGAGTTCATATTAAACAAAAAGGAAGAGGTGAAGTGTTTCTCTGCGATCTACACCACAAGAAACAATATAGCACTGGGTCGTGTTTGGAAACAGAGCTCATATTGCTGAAGCATTTAACTTTTTCTGTCCCAAGATAAAACGAAGTGAAACAAATATTCTTTTACTTTCTTCTCTGGCTCCTTGGCAGAATGGTCAGTGGCCTTCGGTTCAGAGGAAACCGGTTTCAATTCCCGACCGAGTCGGGGATTTCAATATTATTATTATTTACAATTTGCTTTACGTAGCACCGACACTGATAGTTCTTACGACAACGGTGGGATGGGAAAGGGTGGGAAGGAAGCGACCCTGGCCTTCATTAAGGTACAGCCCCACCATTTCCCTGGTGCGAACGTGGGAAACCACGGAAAACCATCTTCAAGGCTGCCGACATTGGGGTTCGAACCCACTATCTTCCGAGTACTGAATACTGACCGCACCTAAGCGACTGCATCTACCGAGCTCAGTAACTTCAGTATTAAATTGTTAACTCCTTTGGTTAGGAGATTGAGTATTTGCGATGTCACTAATATCCCAGCAACTCATAAACCACAAAAAACACTAAGCTCCACCACAATCATGCACGGCAGATGGCTGCCCGGCCTTGTTGAACGGTCTGCCTTAAAATACTGCAACTGGCTACGGTGTACTCTGGTTTCCACGGAATTTCAGTTTGGAAAAACCTTTCCTCTGAACGTCCCGTAACTTAGAAAATAAGGCTCAAGCAAGATACACTGTTTATCTGAACACATTCACAAGGTAAATATTAGGAAGGTGGCAAAACAATTGATGATCGTTTAATCAGGCACAGGCTAGCCAACGTGACGAACAGAACAATCCCCGAAGACAACAAATTTTACCGCTCACATTTACACGAAGTAGAAGTTGAAATACTGAAGAAAAACGAAAAGAGGGCGTGGTATTACAAGACGCAGACGTATCCATGGTTACATTAAAATACCCATTAGGATATCAAAAATGCTCCTTATACCAATGTGTTGTACAATGTGGTCCTAAACAACGTGAAGCAGGTATATGAGTGTTAGATGGTTGGTCATTCTGATATATAATTTGAAAAAATAATTCGATGTCTCGCGCCGTTGTCCTTTATCAGCTGCAGAAGTTAGATCGCTTTGCGGACGAATTCAAATGGGCTTTGCGCGGCAGTGTTGATAAATCTGTACGAGGCTTAGGGCCGGCTCGAGGCCAACGTTCAAAGGAAACCTTCGCCAAAGGAGGGATGACAGGTTCGCGCACTAGCAGGTAAGCCACGGTAACACGGCGTGTTTGTGTTTGAGGGTGATATTTCGGAAACACCGCCTCGCAAAGCCCATTTGAATTCACCCGCAAAGCGATCTGATTGGCTCGCTTCAGCAGATGATAAAATGACTACGGCGCGTGAAATCTTATTATTCCTTTCAAATGAAATGAAAAAGGAAATGTCGTATGGCTTTTAGTGCCAAGATATCCCAGGACGGGGTCGGCTTGCCAGGTGCAGGTCTTTCTATTTGACGCTCGTAGGGAACCTGCGCTTCGTGATAGGATGAAATGATGATGAAGACAACACATACCCCCAGCCCCCGTGCCATTGGAGTTAACCAATTAAGGTTAAAAACCTCGACCAGGCCGGGAATCGAAGCCGGGACCCTCTGAACCGAAGGCCTGTACGCTGACCGTTCAGCCAACGAGTCGGACATTCTATTCGAATCATTTATCAGTATGGCCCATCTGTAACGCATATATACCCGGTTCACATTGTTTTCGACCTCCCTGTATATTGCCGTAATCGGGAAAGAGGAATTTTATCTAGCCTAACAACAAGAATAGACGTTTCACACTACTCGGCTCTCTCTGTGTTTTACTACCTACTTTCACAGCACCTACCAGGCCCCGTGACAGGATTCTTGGACCCCTGGGCAACTGAGGGGTCCGGGCCACTAAATCCCGCTTCACTCCACCCCACCCCTCCCACATAATTTAGACCAGAACTGCGAACTTGCAGGTTATTTCATAACGAAAACTTACCTGATTTTCAGCCCCTGGTGGCAGAGGTGGCACCAATAATTGCTGTAATAATGGTATAAAGTGGCACAAAGTTGTATCGGAGCAAAAGTGGTGTACTTGTGGTGCTAATTTGGTGCAAAAGCGACAATGGATGCACCGATTTAACACCAAAACTGCACCATAATTACAGCACATATTTTTCACGTTTATTTACACCATGTTACTCCAACAAAATAGGCGCAACAGAAGTGGCATATTACACCATAGCTACACCAAAAATGAAGCACATTAATCAGACAATTTCTGCACCAAGTTCGCGTCACAAATACACGAAAAGAATTTCTTTCAACTTTATTGTCAACACCGCTGTTGAACCCAATTCAAATTTTATTTTTTAATTCATTCATTTGATCCCGGCACTCTGGGCATTTGCCCCCTCTGCCCTCCTTGTCGCCGGCCCTGACTCCTACTACAGTACAACACACGCATTGACTTGATGCATCTGTGGATTCATTTACAAAAATCCATATTCTTTCGTGCTTCAATTTATCCCGGATTGTACAAATTACATTTCTTAAAACGTACATTCGTTCAGCACTCATTTGCTTGTATATATTTCTAAAAGTAACTGAAGCTGCATATTTTTTTACCATTTATAAAACCGAATATCGCAACTCACTAATCCTGAACACGAGACGTTGGATAACGTATAAGTTGAACTCGATTGTTCACCTTCACTGCATGTAATCAGTTTCCCTCTCCTTGTAACACCTTTTATTAATATGCTGCACAATACCATATGTATTCTTTGTAGAAACACGCTTCTCGCACATCAAAAAACTAAGACTTTACCGTCTTCGCTATTTATTTTTTTTTGCTAGGGGCTTTACGTCGCGCCGACACAGATAGGTCTTATGGCGACGATGGGATATGAAAGGCCTAGGAGTTGGAAGGAAGCGGCCGTGGCCTTAATTAAGGTACAGCCCCAGCATTTGCCTGGTGTGAAAATGGGAAACCACGGAAAACCATTTTCAGGGCTGCCGATAGTGGGATTCGAACCTACTATCTCCCGGATGCAAGCTCACAGCCGCGCGGCTCTACGCGCACGGCCAACTCGCCCGGTCGTCTTCGCTAAAAATGTTACTACCAAACTCGTTTCGGTATTTGTGCGCCATTGCTGATACCAAGGATTTTGTAGGTCGCTTTCTTAACCTTACTGAACCAACACATGATGCACAGCTAAGGCACTGAAGCTCAGTAAGCTAACACCCTGTAATTAGGGGATTCACCGAGCACGTGACAAAATGCCAATACCTGACCGGACTGCTTAATCGCAGAAGCAGCTCGGCGGGGAATGCTAACCGTCTCTACTAATTATAACCATGCAGTATTATTTCACAATATTCTGGGACTTGTCCCTTTAGCAGTCATACTCCTGATTTGATTTTTACGCATTTGCTTGTAGTTAATTTCCATTAGCCGATAAAAGCGAAACCAATAATTCAATGCTTGAATGAAGTAAGCTTGTGCACTTTTAACATGACAAATTTTGGTAAAAAATGCTATGCTAATTCAAAATCATAAAATAAGCAAGAAAAATAGGTTTAGAATAGAATAGAATAGAATAGATTTATTTTTCATCAACCGGTTATTTCCCCAATTAAGGATGATTCAATAAAACATAATACACAACAAATACACCTTAAGTAAATAACACTAATTTCCTAAAATAATAACCAAATTCAAACTAAATCTAGAGACCATTTTTATATGCATATTTACAAAACCTTAAATAAATTAACTAAATAAATAAATACAAAACTCAATCTCCTCAAATAATTGACATTGTTAAACTACATCTAGTAACATTTACATACTTACATATCTTACATTTAGGGCCTTACATTCGTGAGGTCATTAGGGCATGCCTGATTTTAGACGGGGGTGAATGAAAAAGGTCCACTGATTCACCCACCTCATTCAGTGATGTTAGTGCCCTCACAAGCCATGAGTTAGCCCGAGCCTCAGTTCTCACTTTAGGCAGATGAAAAGTATACCTTTGCCTAGTATTGCGACGAGGAACATGTAATGGAATCAGCTCCAGTAATGTTGAGCAATCCACTCTGTTCGCTAGGCACTTATAAAGAAAGAGGGCATTGGCACATCTGCGGCGTGAGTGCAATGTCCTTGTTGGAGATTCATAGAAAAGGACTCGTACACACTCTAACGGCGTTATGTGATTTGGATATGCAATCTCCCTGTACATAGTTTAGTATTTCAAGTGTGAGCTCCTGCTATCTAGCGGAGCTACTGGGAACTGCCATATCGCTTGTATTTATGCTTTTGTTTTGTACTGGTTTGTAGTAAGTAAGAATAAAGATGGCAGCCATGACGAAGTAAAGTGATTCAGTGTTTTATTTATTAGTGATATCCCCAACATTTATGGTGCCGAAATAACCTATCTGTTCAAGTTACGATACGTTTCATCACGAACTTTCAAGATTTGGAGAACTTTCACGCCAAGTAACCACGGATCTCTTGTAAAGGGAATGTTCCATCACTCCACTCGACCCAGGATCACGATGAGTAGAACCGTTATTTATACTGAGATACAATGTACTGAATCACTAACGTAGCATGCTATATGGGGATTATACGGCATTATTGCATTGGTGTAGATATTATTTCTGCATGCTTCAAGAATATCGTTCTTTCTAAAACAACTCCACGCCGGTCTGTGTGACAAGTGCTGCCACATACTGGAAACAAGGCGTACTATTACCGGCCCAACTACCTACTGTCACGGGAACAAAGCTCTGCCTGCAACACGTTCATCTGCACCCCCTCCTCAGCTGTCATAAATCGCCCGTTTGTCACACCGTCAGCGATGTCTATACAAGACCTGTCCCTTCTGAAAAGAAAGCGAACTACTCTGCGAGCAAATTTAACGCGCTTTGTCAATCTTTTAAAAGACAAAACAAGTACACCAGACTATGACGAAATAGAATATCTTCGTGATAGACTTCAGAACACTTTGCAATTATTAGTTTCCTCAGATGATGTTATACACGACCAGTTACCCGACACAGATTATGAAACAGATGTACAGGCATGTAAAAACTATGTCGACAGTGCAACAAGAGCTATACAGCATGCCAACAAAGTTCTTACACGGAAACCAGCAGAGGCCAATGCGTCAGCATGCATTCCCAGTTCTAGCTATTATGTTCCACCCCCAGTTGTTCCAGAATTTAAACTCCCGACAATACACATTGAGCCATTCTCAGGTGACATAGAGTCCTGGTCTCGTTTCTGGGAACAGTTCGAGACAGCAGTTGACAACAACACCACGATTCCAGACATTAGCAAGCACGTGTTATTACGAGGATATCTACGAGGGGAACCCAAGCAACTCGTCGATGGTATAGCACTTAGTTCAGAAACCTACGCCCAGGTCAAGACTTTACTTACTGAACGTTATGGCGACAAGGATAAAATAATTCAGGCTCATCTGAACTACCTGGAGAATTTACCACCCACATTATCAGAGAATCCTGATGATCTCAACGTGACATACCTGGAGTGCCACCGTAGAGTTCAAGCCCTCAAGGCGCTCGGCGAAGACATTAATGTTTACGGACGCGTGATTGCCCCGAAGATTTTACGAGCTTTCCCAGCGGCAATCTGCACACGTTGGCTAATTCACGCAAAGCGCAATAAAATCCCCGAAGGTCATATGATGTCTCTGATAGAATTTCTTCGTGAGGAGGTAGAAGTGGCCCTTAGCATTCAGAAACTCAGGGGGGAGACCAGCATCGCACTTCCATCACTTTACCAACCTACAGCAGCTGCTCTCCAAGTCAGTACTAAGCCACAAAAGTTAAGAAGGGAGCAGAACAAGCCCACAATAACACCATTCTGTGCCTTCTGCGAAAGCAGAGGTCATTGGGCACAGGGATGCACACAAGTAGTCCTACCCCAAGCTAGGATGGAGAAGCTGAAACTCTCCAAAAGATGCTTTCTGTGCCTCAATCGAGGTCACAACGTCCAGAACTGCAACAAGAAGGGCAGAGTGTCATGCTCTAAATGCAAACAACTTCACCACATATCCATCTGCAACCAGAGCCAATCCAAGTCAACTTCTGTCGGAAAGATTGAAACAGGGCCACCCAGTTTTTCATTTCTGCAGACAGCCCGTGTTCAGATACAAGGACCAACAGGGACACACAAAATCACACGATGCCTCCTAGACGCTGGAAGTCAATCAAGTTTTATTGCCACGTCATTATTGGACACTCTACAGCTACCAGTAATCTGTACTCGAGACCTAGCAGTCACAGTCTTCGAAACAACTAGCAATAGGTTTCAGCCACGTCGACTCACCCAATTTGAAATTATCGGATTTTCGACAAAAACCGCCGTCACTATCACAGCTTTCGAAAGTGTCAACACTTATTCATCTCACCCAGCAGTCACTCTTAACCACAGCAATCTGCCACTCGCTGATCCAAAAACCAACGACGCAGATGACTTGCCGATTGAAATCCTTATTGGTGCAGACAATTATTGGAAAGTCGTGAAACTAGATCCACCACAGCCCATCACACCCTCCTTAGTCCTACTCCCAACAATCTTCGGTTGGGTCCTCACAGGCAACCGTTCTGGTACCACTGTCAATCATGTCATGACGAACCACGTCTCAGTCAACAATGACGAGATATCTGACGACTCCATGCGACGTTTTTGGGACCTCGAGACAATCGTCATTCGAGAGACGAAACACAGACAACCAGACGACACGGATGCTGCTATTCTTCAAGAGTTCCACGACAATTACCGCATTCATGACGGACGAAGAGTCGTATCCCTTCCTCGCAAACGGGATATAGTCTTATCCGATAATTTGGCAACAACCGAGGCAAGGTTTCGAACACTACAGAGACGGCTACATCAAGACGCAACTTTCAAGAACATGTATCAGACGCTAATGTTGGACTACGTGCTTCGAGAGCAAGTGGAACTAGCCCCCGATACCGCAATCCCGGGAAATATGTTTTATCTGCCACACCATGCCGTCAAGAAGGAGAAACGAGATGCCATTAAATGGAGAATAGTGTACGACGCTTCCTCTCACGAACCAGGATTCCCATCCCTCAACGATACCCTCCACATGGGTCCAAATCTCCTACCCGAAATTTTTGCCACCCTCTTAAGGTTTCGATTGCATCGAAAGGCCATCGCATGTGACGGTACCCAGGCGTTCCTCCAGCTAGCCCTCGACGAAAAAGATAGAGATCTCACCAGATTTCTTTGGTACCGCATCGACACTACTACAGACGGAACCTACACGACAACAGAGGACGTCGTAACGTACCGATTCACCCGTCTACCCTTTGGCCTCACCTGTAGCCCGTTCCTCCTCTCAGCCACTCTCCGTGAACTAGCTACCCTACACTACAACACTTATCCCACGGCAGCGCCTCTCCTAGATGCTTGCACATTTATGGATGACTTCACTGCCAGCGTAGAAGACGACAATACGGCCGTTACTCTTTATTATGAACTAACAGCCCTCCTGCGCCACATTCGACTCCCACTCTCCAAATGGGTCACGAATTCCTTGCCATTAATAAACATTTGGAAAGCAGAAACTCGAGAAATCGTACTGCAGACACGAGTATTAGGTATCGACTGGAATGCGGAATCAGACCAACTCTTTACAACCCCAGGTGACGTCACTGCAAAACTATACACACAGCCAGCAACCAAACGACAGTTACTGAAAGCCACCGCACGCTTCTACGACCCACTTGGACTATTTTCACCCGTGTCAATCACTGCCAAAATCCTTTTCCAAGATACTTGGTGCCAAGGACTGGCATGGGAAGAAATTTTACCGCCTAATCTCGCCCATCGATGGAACGATTGGCTCTCACACCTACAGTACCTCTCTCCAATCCGAATACCACGATGGATTGCCATTTCAAATTCCGGTACAGACATATCACTGCACGTGTTTTGCGACGCCTCCGAAAGAGCATACGGCGCCGCATTGTACGTCCGGTCACTTGTCAACGACGCTTACACTGTTCGCTTAGTTTGCAGCAAGGCCAGACTGTCCCCTGTGAAGAAAGTGACCCTTCCCAGGCTCGAATTGTTAGCAGCTTTGGTCGGATCCCGACTTCTACATTATTTTTACGAAGCCACTGGAATAACTTCCATCCCTGCCACGTTATGGAGCGATTCTACAGTCACACTGGGGTGGATAAGAAGTAATCCCAACCGTTGGAAGACATTTGTCTGTAACCGAGTAACTGAAATTTTGACTCATACCACGTCCAGTCAGTGGAGACACTGTCCCGGAATCAACAACCCAGCTGACCACCTTTCTAGAGGACTTCAAGCACATCAACTGGAGTCCTTGGACTCATGGTGGCACGGACCTTCGTGGTTGAATGGACCTTCCTACTCATGGCCCAGAGATGTCACCCCCACTAATATGAATCTACCTGAGGAAAGGAAGACCACTCAAGTTCTTGCAACCACCACCCCAGAACCATTGTTTGCTGCCTCACGATTTAGTACATACTGGAAACTTTTACGAGTTACCGCGTGGATTCTACGATTCGTGAAATGTTTGAAGGAGAAAACCAAGTGTTGTCACAATTTCACAGCCTCAGAAATGGAAGAAGCAAGAACGTACTGGATAAAGCAAGTTCAACAGGAATGCTTTGCTTCTGAACTGCAAGCCCTGCAGAATAATCTTCCACTAGCACGAGCTTCGAAGATCTTTCGCTACAATCCATTTCTACAACATGGTATCCTTCGACTAGGCGGACGGCTACAACACGCAGACATCTCGAACAACGAAAAGCACCCAATACTTCTGGATGGCTCACACGCTTTCTGTAAACTTCTGATAAAACAAACTCACATAAGACTTCACCATCTAGGTGTTTCAGCTATCCTAACTGAACTACGCACAGAATTCTGGATCTTGCGAGCACGCCAAACAATCAAGAAGGTCTTACACACTTGCCTTCCGTGTAAAGTTGTTCACCGGAGGAGACCGACGGAATTAGAAGCACCACTTCCTCTGGATCGTCTACGTCCTTCCAGACCATTCGAAGTAACGGGACTAGACTTCGCAGGACCACTGTACGTTACTTCTGGCAACCTCATGGAGAAAGCCTACATTGCATTATTCACCTGTGCAACAACGCGTGCCTTACACTTGGAACTGTGCGGTGACATGTCGACAGACAAATTCCTACAGGCCTTGCAGAGGTTTATAGGCCGACGTGGTATACCACACACGATCTATAGCGACAACGCTCAGACATTCCATTCAGCGAACGCAGAGTTAACAGACTTGTGGAGAGAATGACAGCGGCACGGACACACCACTATATGGCCCAGCAAGGTATCACATGGAAGTTCATTGCCCCACGTGCCGCTTGGTGGGGAGGATGGTGGGTAAGACTAATTGGCCTCACCAAGCGATGTCTACGGAAAATACTTGGACGTTCCACTATTGATGATGAAGGACTACGGACTGTTTTGACCAGCATAGAAGCCGTATTAAACACAAGACCTTTGACGCAACATGATGACAATGGTGGTGTATTGACTCCAGCCCACTTCCTCGTTGGCGATCGACTCACCACGATACCTACTGGACCAGAACCACCTAGGAGAGACCTTGTTAGAACCTTCAGACTACTCCAGCGAATGACTGACGACTTCTGGAAGCGTTGGAGTAAAGAGTATTTGCTACTATTACGGAATTTTCACGAAGTTCGCCAGCCCAGAGACCACGGGTCAAGAATCAGAGTCGGTGACGTAGTTTTACTACAAGAGGATACACGCCCATGACACATGTGGAATAAAGCACGGGTCGAAGAATTACGCGAAGGACGTGACGGGAGAACTAGAACGGTTATTCTTCGCACCTCGGACCGAAACAATGTGACACGACCTGTCCAGCTGGTCATCCCACTCGAGATAGACCAGGGTGGGGAGGATGTTGGAGATTCATAGAAAAGGACTCGTACACACTCTAACGGCGTTATGTGATTTGGATATGCAATCTCCCTGTACATAGTTTAATATTTCAAGTGTGAGCTCCTGCTATCTAGCGGAGCTACTGGGAACTGCCATATCGCTTGTATTTATGCTTTTGTTTTGTACTGGTTTGTAGTAAGTAAGAATAAAGATGGCAGCCATGACGAAGTAAAGTGATTCAGTGTTTTATTTATTAGTGATATCCCCAACAGTCCTCATGCTCATAGTCTCACAAAAAGGCTCGTAATCGGACGAAGAGAGAGAAATACCCAAACCCTTGTAACTGATCCATTTCATGAACCTTATTTTGACTCTTTCCAAGTTTTGTATTAAATACTGCTGAGAAGGCAACCACACCTCGCAACAGTATTCTAACGATGGACTGATTAGAGGGCAAAACAAAGTTATTAGAGTTCTAGGAGAAACAAATTCGGCACAATTTCTTTTCAGAAAGCCATGTAATTTAAACCCTTTCCTAGAAATCTTGTCTAAATGTTTCTCGAAGGAAAGACCGTAGCACTTTGAAAGTGTCACACCATGATCATTTATTTCATTCACACGAGCTATTGGTTATTGCATAAATGGTAAAGGTAATTTACTGGTTCCAACTTGCGTGAAAATGTAATTGCGTTGCATTTTGAAGTATTCAAACCAAGCAGCCACTTTTTACACCAGTTACTTAGTAGATTTAAGTCACACTGTAACAACTTACAGTCCAACTCACTATTCATTACTTTAAAGATCTTTAGATCGTCAGCATAGAGAAGGCAATTACTGTGTTGTATAACTGATGTTTTATCATTTATGAATATGACAAAGAAACGAGAGCCCAGTAAAGAGCCTTGGGGGACACCTGAAGTAGAGTGGTATGGCTTTGACAGAATACCATCAGCTTTTACTACGCAAACTCTATTAGTGAGATAGCTTCTAATCCACTCCAAAGCACTTCCTCCTATCCCATATGCTGACAATTTGGTGAGTAAAGCATCATGTTGAACTGAATCAAAGGCTTTGGAGAAGTCCGTATAAACAACATCCACTTGTTGCCTCCTATCGAGAGATTCAGAAATGAAATTGATATACACAGCCATATTGGACACAGTAGAGCGTTTCTGTACAAATCCGTGCTGCGCTATATTAATATACTGAGAAACTGAACTGTACAATCTCTTAAACACGATCCTTTCTGCCACTTTTGAAATTGGGGACAATAACACAACAGGCCTGTAGTTATCAAACACCATTTTGTCTCCTTTCTTGAACACTGGTATGACGTAACCTTTCTTCCACTCACACGGAAAATACCCTGACGAGAATGACATATTTATTATGATGCTAAGTGGCCTACCTAGCTCAGATGCACATTCTTTCAATACTACTGCGGGTACGTCATCTGGACCACATGATTTGGAGGTATCCAAAGAAGCAAGAATTGAAGATACCTCTGCTGGAGAGGTCACTATTGAAGTTAGGCCAATATCACACACGGACGAAGCGGATAGATTACACTGTGCGGCAGGTGAGTGATACCTTTCAAAGGTGTCTGCAAAACTGTTCAAGATGCTCCTCTTGTCCTGTAATTCTTCCCCGTCCTGAAGCATAGTAGATGGCAGGCGAGATGACCTCCCTTTGTTGTTTACAAAATTCCAGAAACACTTCGGGTTGGCAGCTAATTTCGATTCCATCGAAGTTATATAGTTTCTGTATTTTTTGAGCTGAAGACGCTTAAATTCACCGCTTATGGTCGAAAATTGCACATAATCACTATTATGGCCCGTTTTTTAAAACTTCATTCTTGCCCTCTCCTTTTCTTTAATTTATCTATTACCTCAGAGTCGTACCAGCATGGGTATTTCCGCGTGCTAGCTATCTGGGACGGTACAGTGTCTTCTATTACAGCGCGAAGGAAGTCGTAGAAAAGGGTTAACGCCTCGTCAACGGAGGGGGAGTCCTCGATTAAATTCCAGGGGAACAAGGAAAGGAGATCTCTCATTTGAGGAAAATCGGCCTTAGTCCATGTGAACATTAACTTCCTCTGCGGTACGGGGCGCATAACTCGCGGTAAAGATAGAGTGAATTCTACAGTTCGATGGTCAGAAGTAATTACCTTTTCCGTCTCAAAGCAGTCCAAGTGTCCACAGTATTGATCCGATATTAGAACAAGGTCCAGGAAGTTCTCGTTTCTTGTTGGGAAGTGACACATTTGCTTGAGTCCGAATTCACTGACGATTTCAAGAATTGAGAAGACATCAGCACATGTTTGTTTTATAACGGGACCAGGATTCCAAGCCAAATGCCTGATGTTAAAGTCTCCGCAAACTACAAGAATATCCTGCGGGTTTAAAACAGCTGTGACGTTGGCCAGTGTTGCTCGAAGATTACTCATCCTAGCAGTCACTTCGTCCGGTGGCAGGTAGCAGCACACTATAAACACAGACCTCCCTGATGTTGGGGTGGCCTTGACCACGAGACACTCCTAGTCTCCCGCCAGCTCTGGCCGGGAAACTGGCCTTAGAGCAGATTTCACAGCAACCATAATCCCTCCCCATTTCACTTTGCTACTATGGACCTGATGTCTGCCTTGACGAAACACACAGTAATCAGTAGACAACAGTTAATTATCACCAACAGAATCATTTAACCAACTTTCAACTATACAAATACAATCTTTGCTGGCGTCACTGAAAGCGAGGTTAAAGTCCGTCAAAGAATTACACATGCTCCCTACATTTTGGCAGAAGAAATTCATACCGCTGTCATGCTGGGGTCCTGGGTTCAGATGTATGTCGCCGGACAAAGCCAATAGAAGCACACAAATCGCTGGGCTAGAGTTCGTCTGTTGTTTTCACGCAGACAGGCCACCTGGTTGTGACGTCACCAAATACACCAGTTCCATTTAAAGCCAGCACGTGGGGCGAAATACGAAGCTCCGAACCATTCACAAAAGCGTTTTCCCAACGGTTTTCATATTTCACGTCGAAGTCTAGCACATTCTCATCCCGGAGGCAAACTCGAACGGACGTGATACTACATATGAACACTACTAATAGACAAAAGACACGGAGCGATACCGACACACGACTACTCCCCGACGGCATCTTTATTGTGGAATATGCATTTACAAGCATAGTTAAATGTAGTTAAATTGTTTGTCAAGGTTTGTCTTACGAAATACAGAGCGTTCATAAAGTCAGCGAACTGTAACTTCGAAAAATAGAATTTCGCTTGCTGTTGATAAGCATGACTGTGCAACATTCCCATACCTAACAGAGCAGCCTGTAGTTTTGAAATAACCGTGCAGTTGCCGCAGTGTGGTGAGTGAGATGTTCTAGATCAAGCGGGCGATAATGTCCTTTCCGCGCCCAAAGAGGATCGTTGTTGGAAAGTTATATTTGGTACAAAATGTAAAAATGCCATGTATGATCATGTCCATTGGGATGATACACAATGAAGTGGGAGACCTAAGTTAATACAACGAGTAACAAGAACTCGGGCGTGAATTTTTCAAACCTTACTGGCATCGTTGTTCAAACATCGTCCTGTGTATACTAGTTTCATGTGCTGTATTCATATTTACGTTTTGCATATCTGATCGGGAAGTTAAGGGGAACGCGCTAACTATAGGAACCGTGCGTAACAACAAATTTTCGACCGCAGCGCCCCTAGCGGAAGAGACGATTATTCACCGGTAGGAGAAACACCAGAATAACATCAGCTGTCGTTGTTTACTTATTGAAATGTGTTGTGAATACGTATAATTTGAATTAATCAGCTATGTCGAATGCTGTTATTCTTGTGGGTTTTCAGAAAATTATGTGGAGTTCTCACTATTTTAGGAATTCTACTTTCAGGAAAGGAAGAGAGCTTAATGATAGCCATCACATATATCAGGTGGAAGAAAACATTTCAAAAGAAGTATCTGGTTTATGTTTGAGAGAGACAAATTTTAGTAGAACCCCATATAATATTAACATCAAGATAAGAATTAAAAAATCTAAATTTAAATCCTTTGCTTACGTGAACGAATCCGAACCACGAAATGTCACGGTATTATTTGTCCCAAATGGAAGATAATAATTGTTTTTACTCAAATAAATTGTAAAATCTACGGTAAATTAAGAAAAGGTACGAAATATTTTACTTGAAGAGAATAATATGGATACATACTTTACTACCTTACAACTATTTTTTCTGCTACGTCTCAGCGCTTCCGTACGTGTTTTGTTCGTCTAACACTTTCGTGTGTAAAATCGTCAGAGTTTCTGAATCACATTTTGAACTATCACTGTGCAAATATAAATTACAAAATAGTACATTTACATTTCCCTGGTCATATGAAAATGGTAAAGTATCAGTCTGAATACCTATAGGGCCTACTGCAAACAGTTAGAGGAGATTGTGATTCAGGAGCAGAATTCATCTTTTCTTGCATTTCACTTTCTCTCCCTTTCCTCCTCTTGTACCTGACTGTCAGATTCCTCTGTATTTCGTCCTCATTAGTTCTTCTTGGTAACATATGCAAAGTAGGTTTATATCCAGGGCTATCAGGATCTCTGATAGGTGTTCCATCAGTGAGGTGTCGGATGCAGATTCCGGAATTACTGGCAGGAACCCACAGTTTTCCATCAAGTGTTGAACGTTTTAAAGATGTTATCCATGCTTACCTGCTGATTTTATGGGCAGCTGCGGCTGGAAAAGGAAAAAAAAATCGTTCCTGGTGGGCTAATTTAGTAGGTATAATTACAACCGTACACGGAGCAGTTCACGTGACATTTACTGCGTTTACTGGTACGGTACTGTGAGTATCGTTCATGCTTGGAGAATATGCTGAAAGAACGTAATCAAAATGTAGGCTACCTCAGTAAGCAATGTGAACAGTCAAAGACTTACAGCTAGTAAAATAAAAAACACTATTCAATAACTCGATGGTGAAAAATGCTCCTACCGCTCCTACCAGTTACTTCAGATTAAGCCACCAGATAGCAGCACTCGCTATACGCACGGTCCCTACACGCTGCCTGGCTGCTGGCGCAGCTCGCTACAGCCTGGTTGGTTCACGTCCGCTGTTTCGCTCCTCCGTACCTCTCCGCCAGACCCCGATGCTCCCGCGGCACTTCTAATTTTACGACTATATATTTGTTCAATTTTGGCGTTTAAACTTGCGCTGGGCACATGCAGTTTTCACCTTACCATTCTACTGCCTCCCACGAATATTCCTACCAAATTTCAACCGAATCCGAGAGTAACATATGCATGTGTTCCCTCGTGAGTAATATCGGCTGTTGTTGCTAAAACGAACAGATGTAAGTCACTGCATACCTAGTAAACAGTTCAGCAGACGTACAGCACGTGTAAAGGCAGATTAGTTGGCTTCAACTCGAAAAGTGCTAAAATGAAACGCTTCTATGATTATTTTTCTTCGTTTTACTGTGTTCTGTTATAGATGAAGTAAGTCCAACACGCTACGAAACATTCGGCGTGTGTGCGTTGCGAGTTATACACTATTTTAACTGCCTCATCTCTCTTTTCAAGGATTAGTTACAGAACCTCACTTATTGTTGAATATGCAATGTCACCTTCGAGACAGCATAGGACAGGAATGCAAGAATTTACTGTTGCAGTCTTGGACTACAAGTGGTTTCATGGGCTAACCTGTGTGATTATAGTGCTCCTACGTAGTAAATCCACGCATTATTCAGAGAAACCCTGGGATAAATAAGCATTCCATGTCTCAAAGCCCGTATCACCAACCTGAATGTAATTAGAGAGACACCGCAGTACATTCTACCAATGCTGGCTCAAGTTGTTAAACTAACTTAAAGATATCAAAAATAGCAACTTTCTGCACATGTATACTTTATTCCAATTAGCTTATACGTGTACTCTGGGAACTTGAAACCTATTGCTCGAGATTTATACGTCGTAAATAAGTAGTCAGTGTTCTCTCACACGTTGTCCGAACGTGTTGTGGTAATCCAATGTGGGCAGAGCATGAAAAGTTTGTTCTTGAAAGCGCTAAGTTTATACCCATGGAAGCTACAGAAGAAATTGCAGAATCTCCATGTAAAGGCCTTCTAACCTTCTAGAAACCAAGAGAAATCAAGTCCTAACTATGTTCTAGTAAAATAAGATACGTATTGATTGCCATAGCTAATTCGATGTGTTAGTACTCGAGTCCGATACCAGATCGTAGGTTGGTGGTATTTGTTTCATTTGTCAAGTTTGTGTAGAAAGAAAACATTACACCTGGTCAACTGTAATCTATATCTTCCTTTAAACCCGTTGTTCACTAGAACGCATAATAGTATGTAGGACCCTACTATGAAAATGAAAGTACTCTTCAATCACGTTTGTGAAGTATAAATACAATATAGACAGATATATGTAATTCATATTCCCTTTGATGATCTGAAACAATAAAATGAACCGAATGAGCAGCTGGGATGTTGGAAAAATTAATGAAAGTAGTCCAGTGGCGAGTGTAACCGAGAAAACACAATCACTGATCACAGGGATTCGAAAATTTGCTCACTACTGTCAGCATACTAGCTAATTTGTATCTGTCATTCTATAGAATCATTTTTATTAAACTAACATGTTATATGTGTTATACTCAATTGGTTATCATTATCGTCAACAGCGATACAGGGAGAGTAAGCGAAAGGTTATCGCACTATGCAGGGAACGTAGGGGGAGCGAATTGCCCGCAATCCATTGCCAGACTCACCGGTATGCTTATGCAGCACGGGCGGGCGTAGAGTTCTATTACGGCAGGCCTAAATTATTAGTTGAAAGATAATAATGAATAAATTAGAAAACGAACGTACATCTTACCTTTCATCAAGCAACTGTTCAAAATGATACTCATCGTTCTCGACACAAAAGTTGCGTATCAGCGTAAAATAAATACGATTTTTTCTTAAATGAACAACTAACAAGTGTCAGGACATGTTTCGTCCTCCTTTTCGGACATAATCAGTCAAAAATACATGTAAGATGAATAAAATAGACAAGGTCACAAATACACATTAAAATACGATTCGCGTTACCGAATACGTCAAGTTAAAATGCTTCATAAAATACGAAGAATATTCTTAAAATGCTGGAGTTCAATAGCTTTTTAGTTCTGTTGAAATTAAGATAAAATTGTTTAACACGTGTATTAGGTCCACTAAAACTCAATAATAGAGCTCTTCGTATGTAGGTATAATGATGTGTTGTTGATAATTTTTGGTTAAGAGTTTGAACCCATAATTCTACGATGATAATTTTTTTTATTTTCTCAATATTTATTTCAAATAAAAGTTACTTGTTTGAGAGCGGTCATTTCATGAGTCTGGCTGTCTCGTGGGAGCGAGCGCCCCGTGTCAAGCCGAGCCGCAAGCTCGTGAAATACCGTGACACTTCGATGGACTTCGAATATTCAACAATTTTTCAAATTCAAGGAATTCTTCGTAACGAGATATTTTGGCAACACAGTAAATCCTGAAATAAAGAATCCAAATTATTCTTAAACCCTACGTGAAGACAGAACCCCCAGGATAAATATAAATGCAGTTAAGCCTAGAGACAAATCCGCGTCAGATCCGCGGACTACATACACGTGCCAAGGTCAATGAATGAAGAAAACACGCGAAACGCCCGGGCAGAAATAATTTATTTCGCCTGTTGCGAGTATGGGAAAATTATGAAATCAACACAGAAATAAATTGTAAGTCTGTCCGAAGTTATGGAACAAATTTCAGAAAAATCGGTCTATTGGATGCGGAATTAGCATATTGCATAACCAAGCTCCATGGTGTGAGAAGCGTCACTTCATAGAGTATAAAAAGAAACCTCCCTCCGTATATTTCTCAGTGTCTGCCTGGTTTCTGGAGCAGCGGAGCCCCAGTCGCTCGTCAACAGAAAAGTGTAAAAATTTGATCTCCAAATAACTTACTACATGTTCGTGGCTATGGTTCAGATCTACTGTTAGGAATCGAAGATGATAGAAATTTTCTGAGCTGCCGCTAATGAAACTTTGAAGGTTTAGAAGTAATTGAATTTCTCTCGATATTCAGTGTGTCTGTTAAAGAGGAGTTTGAAGTTAGCTACTGTGTCTGGTTTCTTATCTGTTGGAACACCTGGCCGTAGTCGGGCGAGAAGGGGCAGTCTTGTGAACGCAGTAGATGCGGTCATTTGAGCAGAGTGTTCGTCGCTTGCTAAACGTTTGAAAGTGTTGTGTAATTTAAGTTATATTTATAAAGAAGATGTATAACCTAGCTATGGTAGGTTGTACGAGAGGTTTGCTGGCTAAATGCAGCCAGAACTCCAACGATGACGGCTAAGATCGCAGGTCTGTAACCTTTTAATCAATGTTGTAGTTTGAATGTTGTTTGTCCCAACCAAATATTTCATTGCGTGTGTCGGGTTGATATTTTGTAATGATCGGAAACAAAAGTATTATATTTTTGGTCAGCGTGTGAAAATCTTTAGTTTTGTAAAATTCACATCAAGAAACTATAAAATGCTACGTCTAAATCTTGTGTTAATGTTCTTTGAGATATTGTCTGAAGTGAGGAAAATTAGGAAGGTGATCATGATAAAGTAGTCGGGGCGAATGTCTTAATTTCGAATATCGTTTGAATTCAGAATTTTTTTATCGAAATAATAATAATAATAATAATAATAATAATAATAATAATAATAATAATAATAATAATAATAATAATAATAATGTCTACTGCGGGATAAAATTTTCCTATGTTAAAAAGTGGATTTAACAAGTATGTTCTACAAGGATTTTGCGGACGTCTAGAAAGTTTCCAGTGAAATCCGATAAAGTTATGTTTTATTCATGGGAAGTAAAATTTTGTGACATCGTGTATGTCGATGATATGGAAAATCACGGTGTGTTGTTGTATTCTCGAGGTCCGAAAGTTGTAGTAACAGTAAAAATAAAAAGGTATATTTCTATAAAAGTTGTTGTTTTTCACAAGAGGATTGAGATTTGAAAAAGGTCTTGAAATATAAGAAAAATGGATTGAAAGCGAATAATTTATATATGTGGAGATAAGAGTGGTAGAAATGTTGAAGGCGAAAGGGAGCCTGGATTTTACGTAATACCGCCGTGAGAAGGCGATGAGAATGAGTTTTTGAGACAGGCTATATTTGCCGAGGAAGGATTTTTGAGACATGCTGTATATTAAATGTGAGATTTATGTGGCAGGCTGTAGTATATTCCGCTAACAATCCGAAAGCTGGGACCTGGAGAAGGTCGGTCCGAGATAATGATTGTGTGAAGCACAGTAAATGTCAAATAAGATCCTAAGTGAAAAACGAATTTTGGTGAAGATGGTAACTCTTGGTAGTAAAATTTCAAGTGACTCGTTACGTAAAGTCAGTAATGAATATTAGAATAATATGACCTCAATGATAAAAGAGCATTTTGAATACATGGTTGGTGTTGTTTGACTGTAATGACGAGTTTCCAATTAGTAAAGTTCATAAATTACAAGGCGGTAATTTATTAGTAAATCGGAACATTTGTGGAATGAGACATTGGACGTTTTAAGTGATATGTTTGGCTGTGTAGATTCATTGGGTTTTGTTTCACTGGTAGTCATGGATATGTATGTTTGAAAAATGACGGTAGGCAATCTGAGGGCCTCACCCTAAAATTATAGTATGTATCTCTGCGGTGGTGATGGTTATTATTTCTGACGACATCCACTAAATGTTAGACGTGTGCTGGAAGATATTATTCTTTCCTAAACTTCATTGCGCATGCTGAGATCGTGTTTGAGTTGGGGATTGTTCGCCACGCGATATTTATTTTCAAGTTCACGTTCTTTTTGTAACAAGATAGAAACTTATTGCATTTTTAGACTCGCGTTCGTTCTGTGGCAAAAGTTGTTTCGTTGTGTGTTATTCGTTTCGACCAGATTTACAGCTAAAAATATCAGTTTTTGTTTGAAATTACGAGTTCGCCTGACAAGCTAGGGGATGCGTATACGACCCAGTTTCCGCCCGACAATAGATTTAGGACGTCACATGTTATCCTAGGAGTATACTGATGATGAGACGTCCTAGTTCACGCTCAACGATAGCATTAGGAAGGTACGTGTACATAGAGGTTAGTGTTAGGGTGTACAGATGTTAAGTAGGCACGACGATAGGTCTGGGATGTCAGCTGTAAATACTCAAGTCTTAGATTAGATGTTTTGCGAAGTGACCTGATCGACGGTAGTGTCTGCAGTAAAATACGAAATGTGAAGAGTGTTAGCTTGGTAATAACGTGGCCCAACTTGCGCGCAGCCCTCAACAGCTGGAAGGTGTTTATTCAAGATTATAGAATCACTGACGGCGTGCATAATGAGGGTTGTCCAATATTGGATACTGAGCTAACGGTGATTGAATATTTTGCTGTAGTTCTCCATGCGTGTTTGAGTTCAAATATCTTCGATATTTTATTTTATTTTACGGACTTAATTGTTTTGTCGTTCTGACGTCCGTTTCACTTTGATAGTGTGCATATTGACATTCAACGTATTAGTGTGAGACTTGAGTTACGAATACGGATTCGATTCGTCATCCAGTAATATATTTTATTTTCGATCTTTGTCGTTCTTTCATTTTTATACGTAGTTGAGTTCGATTAATTGATAGCTTTGTAGGTAGTGTGTTGGGACAAACAATAAGTACATGGATCTGTGATGGTAGTCATTGTTAAGTAGGAAAGAATTCTGTAATTTGTGTATTTTTTCTTTGTGGACTTGTAATTTTATTAAGCGTAACGTAACTATTCATAACCTGAAAGTCGGTTTTATAATAATATGTTTCAAGTGATTTACCACTTTTTAATTAACTTCAGTGTTTGGCATTTCTTCTAAATGCGTGATGAATAAGTGTTTCCTGCATTTCGCAGTTTTGTTCCTTCAGAACGACGTAACGTTAGATCATCGCGGATCGTGATGCTGTTGGTTCCTTCTGAACAGCTGTTTGGGTGATGCACGTTTAGCATCGGGATTATTTTATCACTTAAGGGTGTCATGAAATGACAAATACATGGTGGAATTTTGTTTCAATTGTGAATGCTGCTATTAATTGGTAGTGAACACCATGCTTTCTAATAATATTTCGCAACCTATCCAAAGCAACTGATAGTCAATTTGGTTCGATTAAGGGTCTATTCGGCGGGTGTTCCGTCTCCGAAAGGGTATTCGACTGGTGGATAACCTTAATTGAGAGGAAATCAGGCGTTCTACTTGTTGAAGGTCAGTTTTTCCACGGATCGTGTGGATTAGTTCTCAGTTATCGTTTGGATTAATAGGTGCCCGATTTTTCAGCTTTTCCTTTCACAATTTTTTGTTTCGCCGTCCACTAATTTATGATATTCCTACTTTCACTGAAGCAAATTCTTCGATATTGTAAAAGAAAATATAGATGCTATGCAATGTGACTGCGTTGAAACATTTCATAATTAATAATTAATTGTTGATCAAGGACTTATATAAATAATTTTTTGTGCCATTAAGAATTTAATAAAAGTTAGTAAGCACATATTTGCTCCTCATTTCGAGTAGTTAGGCTTTCTTGTGAACCCCATCGTTTGGTTAAGATCGTGACCGAAACATTCCCGCAACGACCCCAAGATTTAAGAGTTCAATATTGCTCTACTCTAGCAGCTGTTGCCGACCAACGATGGAATGGTAAGTCAAGGGTTCAAGGTTATGAAGCAGGCGAAAGCGCACATATGCAGAAAGATTGTGCCGTAGTTGGATATTCCAAGAAGGAAAACGACGACTATTAGCAACGTTAAAAGTAGGCAAGGTTGAAACAGGTTATGATTACAAGTAGAATTGAACAAATAGACGACACATCTGACTACTTAAGTCTTCGTCTGCGCAAGAGAGTTTAGGCTCAATACGTGTGTTACAGCTGATTGAAGGTGAACTGTGGAGGCCGTGTGTGATGAAAGCTAGTTTGGAGGGAGAGTAGGTGCTGGTTGAATCCATTGGGCGGAGGTGAGGGCGAATGTGTAAGGTCTTGTTATGAGGCTTGTTCATGCGGAATTTGTTGATTAATACCTAGAAAAAGCATATTTGCAGTGTCCGAAATTTCATTTAGATTGTGAGCAAGATTGCATTCTTGATCTGTGTTAATGAAATTTTTTTCTGAGGTTTTAAGTAAATTGTCCTTATGATTGAAGCAAAGAATTCTTAAGTCCAGCTCTATGGAACTGAAAGGGTGGTTGGGTTCTCTTACATGGGTAATCATGGGAGAATGTTTGTTGTGTCTGGAGGCGATGATATGTTCTTTATACCTAACAAAAAAGTTTCTTGCATTTTGACCAACGTAACTCGCTGGACATTGGTTACAATTTACTGTGTATACACCTGATTAGTGGTATTTGTTATTGGTGTTATTGACTTTGTGCTGGTTATAGAAGAGATTAGCATTCTTATTGATTGTTTTGTAGGCAATGGTGACGTTATGCTTCTTAAGAATGTTAGTTATTTCATAAATATTTATGTTGGTTAAGGGAAGGTGGCATATATCTCTGCTTTCTTTTTAGTCTCTCTGAGTAGAGTTGATGTGGAATTGTTTACAATTTTGATGACAATCCTATCTATGAAATGTATGCCAAAACCGTCTTTCCTCGCAACAAAGTAGATGGTGTTGAGTTCTTTCATTCGATTCGCGACAAATAAAGGGAAGTTAAATGCTTTACGGATTAGACTGTAAACTGTCGCTCTGTTTTGACAGTCCGGGTGCATAGAATCTTGACGAATGGTGTTACCGCTTTTGGTAGGTTTTCTATATATATTATGAGAAGGTTTGTTTGAGCTGCTATTCATTGTGAGATTTAAAAAGTTTAACGAGTTGTTAGTTTCAACTTCTGAAGTGAACATTATCCATGGGTCAGATTCATTTAATTGTTGAAGGATGATATCGCCGTTGGTGATGTTGTGGTCTATTAAAGCAAAAGTGTCGTTGATATAACGTGTCCAGAACACAATTACTTCGATTTTGTTATAAACCTCGGTATTTTTAAAATGGTCCAAGTAAATTTCTGCCATTGCCCCTGAAGGTTGGGCACCTTTTAGGAGACATTATTGCTTATAGAATTTAGCATTATATGTGAAGTAATTGTTAGAAGTTACAAATTCTAAAAGATTTAAAAACTCTTCAATATCCTGTGTGCTTAATTTGCCTATGTTTCCGTAAACTATCCTTGAGTATCTTTAAAACTTTTGTGACCGGTATTTTGGATTACATGTTTTATGTCAAATGAATGCATTTTATGATGCAGGACTAAAACTAAGTTGTTGGAAAATTTACAAAATTATATTTTTAGAAAGTTGTGAATAAATTTGGAAGTCTTGTAAGTCGGGTGGTTCCTGTAGTTCCAGTAACTGTGGGTATTATGGGAATGTCCGCTTTATGGACCTCGGGCAATGCTTTGGCTGTAGGAATACAGGGGTTCGTGTTGATTAATTTCTGAGAATCGTAGTTACTAAGAATGGAGGATGTTTGTTAATTTCTAACAATTACTTCACTTTTAATGTTAAATTCTGTAAGCAAGAATGTCTTTCTTTGGGTAGCTTCAGGGATAATGGCAGAAATTTACTTGGACCATTTGGAAAATACCAGGATTCACAACAAGATCGAAGGAATTATGTTCTGGACACGTTATATCTACACTTTTGTTTTAATAGATCACAACACCACCAATGGCGATATCATCCTTCAACAATTAAATGAATCTGACCCATGGATAATGTTGAATCTAACAACTCGTTAAACTTTTTAAATCTCACAATGAATAGCAGCTCAAACAAACCTTCTCTTAATATATACAGAAAACCTACGAAAAGCGGTAACACCATTCGTCAACATTCTATGCACCCGGACTGTCAAAACAGAGCGACAGTTTATAGTCTAATCCATAAAGCATTTAACTACCCTTTATCTGACGCGAATCGAAGGAAAGTACTTAA